>NC_040082.1:16555000-16855000 GCF_003369695.1 Bos indicus x Bos taurus
GGAGTTCTCCCAGCTGTACATCGCCAAAGTGACAGGTGACATGTGGTCCGAGCTCTCCAAGATCTGCACTCTCCATGAGTACATTGCCCTTATTCTCACCTTCATTAACCAGACTCAGGAAGAAAACCTCAGGAAGTTCCATCAGCCCCAGGATCTGCTGCCCAAGAAAGTACATGCCCTAAACCCCAGGCTCAACAAGCACAGGGAGTTCTGAAGACCATGGAGAAGCACCTGAAGCAGCAGCCACAGAAGACACACCACCGTGGGAACACACAGTCGAGGCCGGAGCACTGGCTTGAATAAAGCATACAGCGAGTGGGAGTGCGGTGGGGTGGGGCGGGGCAGGGAGGCAAGCAGCTGTACTGGCTGTGAAGGTGGAGGAAGGGGCCATAACCCAAGGAATGTGGGCAGCGTTTAGAAACTAGAAAGACCCCTAGACACTCCAGAAAGAAATGTGGCCTTGCCCACATCCTGATTTTAGCCCAGTGAGACCCATTTCAACTTGTGAACTGCAGAATTGTAAGATAATAAGCTTACATTGTTTAAGCCACTAGGTTTAAGAAAATTTGTTACAGCACCAATAGGAACTAAACACTTTAAACTTCATTTTCTATACTTCTCCAAAAAAAAAAAAAGAAAGAAAGAAAGAAAAATACTGCATTTCAAAGCCCTAAATCTGAGCTCCTAATTTTTCCTTATTATCTTAGTCCTACTGTGCTATATAAATATGGCTATATGATTTTTCATTTAATGTGGAAACTAAAAGCAGAATCTAACAAAACAAATATTTTTATTCAAATTGCCTTAATTTTGTTTCAGAAAGCTTGTGCAAATCGAGTGTGAGTTAGAACCCATCTCTAGTGCAGTGGGTTACTTTCCTATTTAGGAAAGTATTATTATTATTATTCATTGGTGAGTAGAGCACCAAAGCATAGTTAACTTCATTTTTCAACAGATGAAATCCACTTCCTCACAGCATTCATTCTATTTCTTAAAATGTTTCATTCTACAAAGCATGGGGACACAGGGTACTAGCCTTATTTAGGTCACAAACCCTTTCAGAATCTGAAGACAGCTGTGGATTTTCTCCCCAGAAGAAAACACATAAACACATATATAAATAACTTTTTGTGCCATTTTTTTTTTGCAACGGAAATTGCATTATTTTCCAGAGACTATAAATTATCTTTCTAAAGTCTTATCTCTGTTGCTCTCACCACATTTCTCTTGACATTAATGCCTATTTTCCTCAAACACCTGAGATATATGTAAATTTTTCAAGTAAAAATAAAGTTTAATTCAGCTCAGAAGTAAAATTCTACGAGAATGCTGATGTTTGGCTTTGATATTGAAATTATGGAGTGGTTTTTTTTGACACAGCAATAGGCTTGTTATTTTTGACATCTGTTTGACTATGACTTTTCAGTTTCATGGCAATAAGTGCTTGAAATACTCACTTGGCAGAAGAAAACAGTAACAAATAAAATGGGAGCTGCCGTGGCTTTATTAGATGAGGGTTAGACACAGTGAAATTCCTAGAGTTCTCCAAAATTCTTGTTGAGTTCATGCTTTGAAAAGTCTGCATCATTAATGCTTTGTCATTTTTTTTTTTAAGGATCAAATATTCATGGTTGCATATTAAGTTCATCCGAGGCAGGATTAGCTTTGAAAGGGTTATCTAAGGACTCCAGCTGCCTGTCGGTTTCTACCTGTAAACAAATTGGAAAGCTTTGTTACTCATTCCAGCTTGCGGAAGCCCTTCTCCAGCCTTGAACTCCTTGGGTAGCTGTCTCCCACATTGCAGTGTTAAAGAATCCACCTGCCAATGCAGGAGACGCAAGAGACACAGGTTTGATCCCTGGGTTGGGAAGATCCTCTGAAGAAGGAAGTGGGAACCTACTCAAGTATCCTTGCCTAGGAAATCCCATGGACAGAGGAGCCTTGGAGGGCTACAGTCTGCGAGGTTGCCAAGTCAGACTCACCTGAGCGACCTAGCAAGTAGACACACACATATTGCCTCCCACATGCCCTTCCAGAGTGGCAACTGAGCTGAAAAAAATTTAAATGAAAAGATTGACCTAGGTAACTTGGCAAGAATATCCATCAAGTACGACAGAGGATGAGATAGTTAGATGGCATCACTGACTCGATGGACATTTGGAGTTTGTCCATTGGACTCAGTGGAGTTTGAGTAAACTCTAGGAGTTGGTAATGGACAGGGAAGCCTGGCATGCTGCAGTCCATGGGGTCGCAGAGAGTCAGACACGACTGAGCAACTGAACCGAACTGAAAGTGAACTATGACTGGACTCTTTCCTGTTGTGTTATTCTAATAGTTGGATTTCCTTGGCCTCAAAAAAAAAAAAAATGTGGAACTTGCATTTGAAGGTCAACCAAACATTTGAAGACAGGTCCTCTGGAAAGCTAGTTAACTTCTGTTTTGCAGCACTGAACTGACTCTTCTACTCTCATTTCTTGACAAAACTTCTTAAAATAGCAGTGTGTCAGCCCTGGCTCTCAGGAGGTTGATAACGTTCATAGAAATAGACACAGTTTTTTCGTGATCGCTGGCAGAGCCGTTGACATGGGCTGACACCACTGCATGTTGAGATGAGGAGCGTGTTTCTTCACCAAAGCAGCAGAACCAGATGTGTTGCCAAGCGTCACAGATGCTCCATCTGAGCGCAGGGTGCCAAGATCTTTATTCCGCCTGAAAGTTTGTTTGGCAAAGAAATCCTTCACCATATTAAAGACATTGACTCTGCAGGTTCTATAAGGAGTTCGCAATATAGGAATTCTTCCTTGATTGTAATAACTTGCCAACAGAAGTTGGCTATGGAAATACAGGTATATATTTTCATTAAGTTATTAATATATGCAAAAAAGGGAAATATTAAAGAGAGGTCAGAAATTCTTCTGTGGCAACGGCATTTGATGAGAACACAACCTCAAGAAACATGTTGCTTAACCAAAATATTTCAGTGTCCAGGGAGTGGGTTATTTTTCTTGGTCTTATGATGAACTCAAAACAACGTTTGAACACGAGTCTTTTTGTCTTGGGGAATATCCAAAGCCAGGTAAAGTTCCTGTTTGTAAAAATCAAGATATTTTTATATAAAGAAAAAGATCCACAATGTCGAATAGATTTTTAGAGCAGGCAGCTTTAGGTACTCCTTCAGTTTTGTCGCTTCAGTGCTTCCATGGGCCGGAATCTTGTCACACAAGAAATACTGCCCCTTTTGTGTTACCCCACACTCCATAATTAATATACAATTAATAGATATAAAAGTTACATGGTACTTTTTTTCTTTGCAATTTTCCAGCTGTAGCCAAACTCAAAGTAGACAAAGGTATATGCCTATGGCTATAATCACGCTAGCAGGGTGAGTCTTCTTCGATTCCTGTCAATAGAAAACCGTTCTAGAGGCCGTAACATGGTAGGGACGATGCCAGCTGTCTCTTTACCTCCTATAGCGTCGATGGCAAAATGCCTTCTATTCTGCACTTTCCTGCCGACTGATCTTAGGCTGGGCCATGGACCTCTCTTTGGCTGACCCATGCCACTTCCCAACAAGAAGGCTCAGGAGCTGTCTTTTGCCCCTGCCCTCTCTCTTTGCAACTGGAACTTTCCATGCAGAAGGGCTTCCTTCAGCCTGAATTCTGGAGTAAAGATGACATGGGGTGTGTGTATTGGTTGCTCAGTCATGTCTGACTCTTTGAGACCCCATGGACTGTAGCCCACCGGGCTCCTCTGTCCATGGGATTCTCCAGGCAAGAATACTAGATTGGGTTGCCATGCCCTCCTGCAGAGGATCTTCCTGACCCAGGGATCAAACCAGGGTCTCTGGCCTTACGGGCAGATTCTTTACCATCTGAGCCATCAGGGAAGCCCCTTCAGCCTGAATTCTGGAGTAAAGATGACATGGAGCCAGCCCATATGATCATGATTTTGAGCAAAAAATAAACCTTTGTTTTTATAGGTATCTGATTTTGAGGTCTTTTTTTCACTGCAAACAAATGATTTAGTCCAGGCTGATAGCTACAGCATTCCATGCCATATCCTCTATGTGAATCAGTGTCTTCATCTTATCTAAAAAGCAAAGTCTCAGAAAGGAAGCGTTAAAATGTTATTTACTTCCCAAATCCAGAAACCTAGCCCTGCCCTTTGAAGCCCAATCTCAGATATAGGATGAACTAATTTGTTCTTGTGTCTCTCATATTGAAAACTGATGCTTTTTTATTTACCATAAACATATATTGAAGGACAAGTCATTAGGTAGACAAAGATAAATATGACACAGTTCAGGCCTTTCAGGAGTCATCGTCTGATGGGACCCTTGGTGATATAAGCTAATAGTTGTAATACAGTGAGAAAAATGTCATAGCAAAGTTGTGAACAGAATCTGGGTGGGCAAAACAGGAGGATGACCATATTCATAGGACTGTCAGCAAATGTTGCACAGAAGAAATGGCATTGGGTGTGGGTCTTGAAGGATATAAGAGGATGTGTGGTGTGTAAAGTCAAGTAGTGTATGAAGCCATAGGAGCCAAAGTGGAGGAAAGTGACGCTGGTCAGGGAAATTTAGGGTTGCAAAAGCTTGTGTTATTCAGTTTTGAATTGTGTCTGACTCTTTGCAACCCCCTGAACTGCAGCACTCCAGACTTCCCTGTCCTTCCCTGCCTACCAGAGTTTGCTCAAACTCATGTCCATTGAGTCGGTGATACCATCCAACCATCTCATCCCCTGTCACCCCCTTCTCCTCCTGCTCTCAATCTTTCCCAGTATCAGAGTATTTTCCAATGTGTCAGCTCTTTGCATCAGGTGACCAAAGTATTGGAGCTTCAGCATCAGTCCTTCCAATGAATTTTCAGGGTTAATTTCCTTTAGGGTTGACTGGGTTGATCTCTTTGCAGTCCAAGGAACTCTCAAGAGTCTTCTCTAACACCACAGTTCAAAAGCATCAGTTCTTGGTGCTCAGCCTTCTTTATGGTCCAACTCTCACATCCGTACATGACTACTGGAAAAACCAGAGCTTTGACTATATGGACTTTTGTTGGCCAAGTGATGTCTCTGCTTTTTTATATGCTATCTAGATTTGTCATGGATTTCCTTCCAAGGAGCAAAAGTCTTTAAATTTCATGACTGCAGTCACCATCCACAGTGATTTTGGAACCCAAGAAAATAAAATCTGTCACTCGTTCCACTTTTTCCCTTTCTACTTGCCATGAAGTGATGAGCCTGGATGCCATGATCTTAGTTTTATGAATGTTGTTTTATGCCAACTTTTTCACTCTCTGTTTTTTGCCATCATCTAAGGAATTTGAAGTCTATTCTCCAAGCAATGAAGAATCAAAGGCAGTTCTAAAATAAGAAACTGTCATCTTGAAATTTGTGCTTTATGAAGGAAACTTTGGCAAGAGGGCAGAGGATGGCATAAGAAGGAGATGAGGCTTGAAGGGAGGGGAGCTGGAAGGTTCCACAGTAGCCCCAGCAGTAAAATAATGGCAATCTTGTACCTACATGGTAATAATGACAATAGACAGAAATTTGAGAAATATATTTATCTGTCTCTGTAATATGATTATTGAAAAAATTTATGTGGCTGGAGTAAGACCTGATGCGAAGAGCCAGCTCTTTGGAAAAGACCCTGGGTTTGGGAAAGATTGAGGCCGAGAGGAGAGAAGGGGGTGACCAAGGATGAGATGGTTGGATGGCATCACCGACTCAATGGACCTGAGTTTTAGCAAACTCCGGGAGACAGTGAAGGACAGGGAAGCCTGGCGTGCTGCAGTCCATGGGTCGCAAAGAGGTGGACATAGCTTAGTGACGGAACAACAACAGAGTAAGGGAATGTTTTAGATAACTGGGAGCTGCCTACCTGCGGCATCCTGACATCTGTGGAGCACTTCAGCGTTTCAGAGTACTTCCCCTTCCTTCTGTTAGTTAATTTCTCTATGACTGTGTATTGGCTGAGCAAGTACCATTATCGTGATGAGGAAACAGCTAAGATTAGAAACCAGATAATGTGCCCAAATTAGAAAAGTAGTTGAGCCTAAAAACCAGTTTACTTGTCTAATAGAGAGGAAGCTAAGACTAGGAATTAGGTAGCTTGCGGGATGAGGAAGAAATGGAGATGAGGAAATAAATTATCTCATTTGTTTTCCTTCCTGGTCATGTTTTGCCTCAGCCTGCTGACCCACCTAGAGACGACAACCAGGCCGCTTGGAATGCGATTCTGCACAGCCAGAGCCTGTTTGCTCCAGAATACACAGGGAAAGTGTCCTATGGGCCTGTCCAGCCCTCTTCGGCATGCTAGGTCTTGAGAAAGCAGACCGAGCTTTGGAAAAGTGATGGCAACAATGTCTTTTACTCATTCATTGTCCTTCCAATCGGGAAGCCCAGATCCAATGTGGAAGCAAAGAACATGAATGTGAAGGGAAACCAAAGATTTTTAATGCCTCAAAAGTTGGTTCCGAGCAAAAATGTATAGAGCAACCATGCTTATTCTGGCCTTACTCTAAGAGTCACTAAGAGAGTATGATGCTGGAAGAATATGGGTCAGTTGAGAAGCAGCTACTATTGTCAGTATTTTTCGATGAAAACCAAAACCTCTGAGACATAAAGTAACTCACTAAAGGTCACAAAAGAAGTGAAACAACCAAACTTCAAACTCTAGTCTGTTGCCTCAAAGCCTCCCCTTTTCTGCATAACAGCCTTACCTCACACCCTCCCCCTTAAAAAAAAAAAAAACTTAGCACCCTAAAGCAATAATTTTCCATGTCTTCACCATGCAGTGGACTAACTGGGCTCAGCTGGGCTCTTCTTGCTGAATTTCTCATGTGGTTCCAGCCATGTCTGTGGTCATCTTCATGGCTCAGTCAGGTGACTAGAGGTTGTTGCAGCTTTCTCCTAACGTGGCAGCTTGGTTCTGAGAGAGAAAAATTCAAAATTGATTGTTTCAAGAGATCCAGGTGTTGGAAGTACAAGAATGTCACTTCTGTTGTATGCATCAAGCTAGTCTGTAAAGTCAGCCCAGATTCAAGGAGAAGGTGAATTTGATTCTACCTCTTCAACAGGAGTGTCAAGGTCATATTGCATAAGAACCTAAGGGATAAGATGTGTTGTGTGGCCATTTTCAAAATAAATCAGCCACAATTTTCAAGAGCACAAGCTTCAAATAGATGTCCTGTTGCCTTTAGGAATATGAAGCCTGTTACCAGGAGACGGTCTAAGGCTTATCTACAATTAGTGCTGGATTAGGTTATTTCAAAAATTAAACTAGCAAAAAAAAAAAAATTAAACCAGCACTTTCAATTTTCCAGGTATATCTAAATTTTATCATGCTATTAATATTTCTTTTTATTTCACTTTTTGTGTTTGATTTATGAAATGAGAAGCAACAAAGAACTGACTAAATTGTCATTCTTGACTTCTCCACTGAAATCTCAAAGGGCTCCCTAAATATCTCTTCTTTTGCTTTGTCCAGAGATAAGAATGCAGTCCAAAAATTTCATCTTCTACCTAAGCTTTCCTTTGAAACTAATTGGGGGTCAGGGGTGGGGGGGGGGGGCGGGTTGCTGAGTAGGAAGGAAGTTGTAAGAATCCTTTTAAAATTCCTATTTAAGTTGTAATGGACATTCATTGTCCTCTACCAAAGGAAGACAGAATGCCAGTCCTGTGTTCTGGAAGTCAGGCTTTACTTACTCTGACTGGCTGCCAAAAAGAAAAAGTCAAGTGAGGAAAAGAGGTTGCACAACATTTCCTTCTTAAAACATAAGGGTTTCTACTTTTTAGAAAATGTAATTTGAAATTGCCAACAGATCACATCTGGTATTTTACTAATTTGTTCAAGGTCATTTCTCATAGGATTTCAAAGATCACTTATATCTCTAAAACTTGTGTTGTAAGAACTCTGAGTAACTCGGTCAGAACTCTTTTCCAAGATCCTTGGAGCTAACATTTCTCTGTTGTAGTGAGGTAGCCTTACATAAAATATATATTCAGCATGTTATACACATGCGTGCTGTTTCTCAGTTCTGGTATCTTAGCTGAGTCTTCTGATCAGCAATGATTTAGAAATGGGAACAGCATCTGTATTCTCTGTGATTCCACACTTGAATATGTTGGAGACATACAAGGCAATAAGATAAACGAATATACAGCTGTTGCAGTCTGATAATGTAAGATTTTATTGATTATCCAACAAGAGTAACTACGCTGGGTATTAGATTTGCTTGTCACAACCTTCAGTGCCTGGGGTAGTTGAACAAGTTCTTTTCTTCCACTGAGTTGACCTCAAAGTCACATAGTTTCTGAATCAAGGTCCTCAGATTTCATACTTTGGCAATTTCTTTCCTTTCTAATGGGGTATATTAGAGAAAATGTGTCACCTTTTGCACCATGTAATACCAAATCAGATCAGAATTCATGCACAATTATGCCAGTGGAAATCTAATAGTACAGGCTGGCTTATCTCTAGATAACACATGGAAAAATAAACTTCCACAACTGACAGATTTACTTGATTTTTTTTTCAGATAATTTATTTGTAAGTAATCGAGCTAAAGACTGTAACTGGATTATTTTTCATACTATTAAAAAAAAAAAAAGACCCTCTATGGTAAAATGGTTCCTAAGTATTTAAGTTCTGTCAATCTGCCTTTTTCTCCCCTCTTTCTCTTTGAAAAAGTTCCTGTATAATGAATGCAAGGAAAGAACCAAAAAAAAAAAAAAAGACATTTTGCATAAGCTATATTTATTAAGAGAACTAACAACTTTAGGCAAACAAAATTTACATAAAACACTTATGTGAAAATTACATTCGTTGCTGGTTAATGGCATTTAAGTAACACAGGTTATGTGGTAGTCTACCTGGGAATGATATCAGGCTGCCTAAAAAGCATTCATCTGTATTTCTCTTTTATAATCAGGAAAAGTCAAAGCCCATTACTAATCTGAAGTCTTCTTGAAACCAATTAAAATAATTTAAGATAAGTTGTACTGCGAATGTGCTTTTTAAGTGTTTTAGACTTAGGATGTCTTAGGGATGTTGTAACCCCTTTTAACGTTGCTATTTATATATAACTACCATGTGTATAGTATTACACCTTTAATGCACTGTATTAGCTGTCACTTGAAATTAAGTGCAGGCGTGTTCTTTTTTGGCCTTCAGTTTCTCCTACATTAAACGTTTAAATAATGATACCAGTAGTAAAAGGGTAGGTAGCATTCCCAGCGGAAACTCGCTTCTGCATCTGGTTGGGTTGTGTTCGGGTTTCTATGTGAAAGATATCGTAATATCAGAATCTCTTAGTGTTTACACACCTGGTATCCAGAACTCTACCTGATGTCTTTTCTCGGGGAATTAATGGAATCAAAGCTTAGGGTAGGCATGTTTGATAGATATGCCTTGTCTGGAGAGATATGGTGATAATTCCATCAAAATTTGTCCCTAGCTGGTCATATATCTATGCATTTTTATATCTTTGTAGTTTTCTTCACCAACTCTGCTTGCATCAGTGCCTTCATTAGAAGGTCAGGTTTTGAGGATTTAGTAATTCACCTTGAAATGTACTATAAGTTGTATCAGGCATGAGTTTTCTCCACTCAGCATGAATTTCATAGCATTATAAAAGGCAAACCCAGAGCTAAAATATTTTCTTGATATCTGTTTCTCATTTAGATGGGGAAAAGTAAATAGATGCTTATTGATTTCAGGTGTTTTTTTCTGTTTCTGTAAGTCATGTTTGCTTTTTATGGTATAAAGACATTATACAGACCTTTCTCCATGAAGATAAAATTGTGCATTTTCCAAACATACAAAACAATTAGTTTTAATAAAAGAAACTATCCAGATGGGAGCCACTTGGAGAGGTTATAGTTTATACTAAAACAACTGATACAAAAATCAAAATTCCTTATATTTACTCATAAATAATCCCCTTCCCACAGCCTCATGCACAGTGATCCAACTTTCTGTGTGAGTCTTCTCCCCATAACAACAGGAAAAAGAGGAAGATGTTAGAAAGAGATCAGCTTTTATCTTACAGGGTTTGACCAACTTTGTCACCTGTGAGTCCATTCGTATCTGTTTGCACACTCATAGCATAGAAATGAAGGTGAAATCTTTCTGATAAAGAAAAAGCAATCCAGATGTACTTTTCACATTTAATATGAATGATTCATTCAGTTCATTCATTCACATATTCATGTATGAGTGCACTTCATTATTTGCAAATCTTTGACAAAGGTTCACTCTGTGCACATTTTAAGAAAAAAATCCACCCCTTCATTCACCTTTCATCTCAGGCCTCCATTTACTCCCCTCTTTAGTTCAGTGTTCTTTCTTTCCTTTGTGGCTTCCATCTGTAACACTTGACTAAACTAGTTCCCTGAAGACATTGATAACCTCATTTGGGCTTCCGCTTTTTGAGTGCATTTATCCCAGTGCCCTTTCAACCACCATTTAGTATCCCCCTTCTATTTCCCCATGCACGTGTGGTTTTCTGTTCACTCAAACTCTTCAATTTGTGTCTTCTATCTCCAGTTTGGGATACTCCTGATTTTGTTCTTCCTTAGAGAACTGATCTATGCCCACAGTGTTAACTATCACCCCAGGGAAGATAGGAGAAGGAAATGGCAACCCACTCCCATATGCGTGCCGGGAAAATCCCATGGACGGAGGAGCCTCACAGGCTGCAGGCCACGGGGTCACAAGGAGTCAGACACGACTTACTGACTAAACAACAGAGAAGATAATGACAAAATTTTTACTTCCATTCATTTACTCATTTGTCCATGTAACAAGTATTATGTTCTTGGAGTGTTCAAAGCATCATGCTAAGTGCTCTGAGGGATGCAAAGAGAAATGAGACCTAACTCCCTCAAGGAGCTAAAATCTTTGGTTTTGCCTTTTGTCCCAAGTCTGCTGCCTCTTTCTAAGACATTGAAAGTTGTTCCATTTTGACCCCAAACTCAGTGTTTGTCAATCTGAACTTGTATTCTTCCTCTAAAAATAGCTTCCTTTTGTAGTCTGTGGATTTCTACCCGAAGCGTAATTATTTTGCCCTTGAAGACCCAAAAACTCGAGTTATCTTTGGTGGCTCTCTGTGTCTAATCTGTAATAAAAGTTCTGTAGATTCTGTGGTTGTACTACTCTTGATTTTGTACCTTCTGCTTAGATTCTCTTGGCATGCTCTGCCTTGCTATCTACATGAAACGCCCTTCTTGCTTGTTTAGGACCGGCCCGTCATTTAAGTCCCAGCTGGAATCTACTATTCCCACCCTAGCCAGTTGACTCGTGAGCCAATATTGAGCTCCACTTTGGAAAATATACTGATGCACTTTGCACTTGTTCTCCTCATCTGACACTCATCTTTTCCCCTCTTCCATTTTGTGTGCATGTGTGGAAACAATGAGTGTTAGGAGGGGAGCCGGAGGATCCTTGTCATGGAATCCAGGAGTTGTGAGAAACATGCTACTTGAATTAAATACGGCAAATGCTCATGGAAGGCGAGAACTGAGAAAAAAGAGTCATGCACATTGGTGGTTATGTTAGTCATGACCTTGGTGCTCATAGTCTCCCTAGAGTGGTGGGAGCAGAAAGCTGAGGGCATATTGGCAGCAGCTTGTATGAACTGCCCTTCAGAATAGTTTGACTCTGAAAGGATAACAGGAGGAAGGACAGGAACTTAACAAAGTTGGTGAGAACTTGGGGTTTGCTTAAGTAGTGGAGAAAGAAAGAAAGAAAGAAAGAAAGAAAGTGAAGTTGCTCAGTTGTGTCCAACTCTTGTGACCCCATGGACTGTAGCCCACCAGGCTCTTCCATCCATGGGATTCTCCAGGCAAGAGTACTGGAGCCAACTCCAGTGGTTGCCATTGCCTTCTCCAGGGGATCTTCCCGACCCAGGGATCGAACCCGGGTCTCCTGCATTCCAGGCAGATGCTTTAACCTCTGAGCCACCAGGGAAACCCTCCATATTTTAGAAGGAAACACTGGAAAAGCTGGAATTCTAGAGATAGAAGAGAAAAGGGTCAAGAGGTGATGGATATGGGTGCAAGGAAGAAGGGATGAAGTTCCACAGGGGAGCTCCTGAGTGAAAGGGTGAGGACTGGGGAAGCACATGTGATCTCAGTTCTCTCAAGAAAGTGGGAGAAATAGTCAGCTGTTACAAGTTGAGAGTTGGGATGGAAGGTTCTGGAAAAAGGAAGAAGACTAGAAAGAACACTTAGGAGGAATGTGATGGCCGGTCAACACAAGGTAAAGAGACCGTCCAGGAACTATGAAGGCTCAGCCAGGGCTACGTGCAGAACAGGCGAGTCTACAGCAGCCAAAGCAAAAGAGTTTGCAGCTCAACAGCCCAGAATGATCTGTACAGAAACAGGATAATACAGAAAGGGCACAAGGACAGGTGCACTGAAGTCCATCTAGGTTGCAGGGAGAGGAGACAAGTGAAGCTAAAACTGAGTGAATGAGCTAGAAGGGTGAAGTCTGTTAATGAGTAGACTAGAGAAGGCGTCCCTCACAAACGAAGGTATAAATTACAAAACAAGATAAATGTTTCTACTCTAGATCCTGAAAAATTCTCTCCCTCCCCACTCTCTCCTTCCCTCCTTCCCGCCCTTCCTCTCTCCCTGCCTCCCTTTCTTTCTCTCCTTTCTCCCTTTCTCTGTTTCTGTCTCTGTTTATAATAGAAGACTCTTCCTAGATAATAAAAGAGGATATATATTTAAAGTTAAATGCACTTTGTCACTCCTGAAAGCGTCAATCAGTTGAGTAAGGACAGGCGAATTTTGTTCTCCATCTTCTTTAACTCTTCACCTGTGGCTTCAGATGAAGTCTGTTTTAAAAGAAAAAGAAGAAGAAAAAGATGTCAGAGAGACTTGTAAATTATAGAATGACATCCACCAGGCAGTTCTTCTGTCACTCTGACTAATATTGCTTAGCATTCTGAGTTTTAAAAATAACACAGTATTGAGATTTAAAAGTCTGTGGATGCAGAATACATTTTTAAAAATAAGACTTTTTTATTATGCATAGCCAATTATAGTCCACTGAGAAAATGATCTATTTTTCCAATACATTTTTATTATGTACTTAACTGACAGACCTTCCCAGCTTCTTCATGGACGTTCCACACTGTCAGCCACTGTACATAATATACTTCTTAGAAATCTACTTAAATTTGTATTTACCTGTGAGGCTAGATTGGCTCCAGAGGACACAGTCCTTTTTTCCTTGAGTAAATTATACATATTTTAGAAAACTATCTAAAAACATATTTACCTCATGTGGAATTCTGGTCTCAAGGGTAATTAAGACCAGTTTTTGAAAATCATAGCCAATACACTTTAACTCTCTCAGGTAGATAAGATGTATTTTATAATCATCTAAGAAAGAGTTCTCTTTTCCTTCCCTCCCCTTTTCCTTCTCCTGTAACTATCACCATACCTCTTTAATACAAATATTTAGTGATTATTTCAGTGTTTCCTCAGACACTGCCCTTGTCTTGGGGTCAGCGCACCAATTAATGCTTTCCTTCCATTCCCAGTACAGACAACTATACACAGAAGAGGCAGAGTTACCCTTCATGTACTTTCTAGAAGAAAAGTTATTTTACGAAGATTCAGATTCTTCTGCATATATGTTTTCTTTGGTCTTCACATTTTAAGAAGGAAGTTCCAATAGTAGGGAGTTTACTCACAGAGCCCAGAGTGGAGTTTTTAGGGCACTATTACAATATTTGCAGTATTGCTAAGCTTCGAGTAGAGTTTTGTTCATGAAGAGATGCATAGTTGAATGAATACAGTATTTTGAGTTTATTTTTTAGATGAAAGTAAGATCTGGAAGTAAATATGCAATTTTTACTTTCATTGTATTTATTTGCAGATTCGTTGTAACTATTTGCAAAAGGCAGCTGTAGGCCATGATCATTATTAAAGCCAGAGAAATAAATGAAATTTCCTAGGAAAACGTACTTTCTCATTTCACTATTTTGCACTTCTAAAGCATCCTTTATACACTGATTGCTTTGTCTACATTGTTTAATGAAAATGCACAGCCCCCTCTTCCTTTATCTTACAAGTATATTGCAGTAGTTCCTCTAGGAAGAAACCAGTAGAAAAGTCACGACAGTAATTGTTAGGTGGTTTGTAGAGACTGTATGAGAATAGAACTAAAAACCCGGGGAAAGGTGTTTCCTAAAAGTGTCAGATGGCTATTGGTATAGAGTAATGCCTGGTTTGTTTCTTCTCTTCTCTGCTTTTGAGAACCAATCCTTTTCATGTCATGAGACTGCTGGAGTTGCTGGGGATGCATGTCACTACTGCGTGCATCCTTCCACTGGCAGGTCATGGTTTCTGCTGGTCTCTTTCCAGCCGGGGTATCGGGATCTAAGAGTTCATCCTGCTTTGCCTAAACCAGTGTGAGCCTCTGAACCGGACTCTCTGGCTTTAGGGCCCAATTAAAATATTTGCAGAGACTGCTAAGCTTTGAGGCTTGGATGAGGGCTTCTGTTGGGTTAGTGGCCTAAATCTTAATCAATTTTTTTCTGCCTAGATTAGTCTTACAACTCGGGTAAGCGTGAGTCCTGGTTTGCCTAGCAGAGTCCCAGTTTACACCTGTTATCCTGCTGTAATTATTGATAGTCCCCAGTTTCACTTTCAGAAGTGTCTTGGTTTGAATGATAGGATATGATTTCTCACTTACATGAGTTCTTTGGATTGAGCTTTGTTTTCTCAGGTATGTTTGTGTTTGTGATGTTTATGTTTATGAAAGGTTACACTTTCTTTTTTCTACTCAGGTAAATGTGAGAAGATTTAAAAAAAAAAGACTCTAGTCTTTCTTGAAATAATCTAGGAACCATGTTAAAATCAATTGCTTCACCCCACTTCAAGAGGTTTTAATTCAGAAAGGATATGGTAGGACACGAGAATTTTTTTACTGAGGTGATTCTTTGGCATCCTAGAGGTTGTGAACTTTCGTTTCAACACATGCAAACCCAGCCTAGTTATCTGACCCCTGAACTCTGAACTCAGCTCCATGCAAAGGGTTGTAACGACTCCAAGATCCTCCGGTGAACATTCGGTCAAGCTGATGGGCTGCGGTCTGGCTGGGTGACACTGACGGGCTTGAACAACTAAAATTTCCCAGGCTAGCTCCCAGGGCTTACCCTCACTACCCTGTCAAGACCGGAACTCAGGTTGTCATTTGGGGATGAAATTCAGTCAGAAGAATTCTTCCCCAGTTCTCTGGCCAAACACACAGACACTGTTTCAGCCAGGTGAATGAATCAACATACCTGAGGAAGCTATTTTGAATATTTTGTGTGGTGTGTGCAGACTGAAGAGCGGTGTATTTCTAGAAGGTTGGTCCTAGAGCAAAAGATAAATCATTGAGTGATTCAGCCCCAACTCGCAGGTTCCTTCAGGAGGCTGTGTGTGGCGCGTGCTCAAGGACACACGCCAGTCAATGGCGGCTGGCTCGGCTGATACGCTCAAAGTCGTTCTTTCCTTTCCCAGCCATCAGGGCTCGGCACCCTTGGTGCATTCCTTTTGGGCACTCCACATTCCACCAGGCAGGAGAAGCTGGCACCTGAACAAAAGGAAGCCAGGATGCCCCCTGGCCTCCCAGAAATGAGGGCCATGGGCCTCTCACACATGTTAACGAAGTGTCGGCTACATTCTCCAGGGTGCTTTTATTAGTCTTTCAAGGGCACTTGCAATGGACAGTCTTAAACATTTTTTTTCCCTCACTCTCATCTTCACCCCCTCCTTCCACACCAGAAGGAAATTAAGCTGTGATTTGGTATGCTAAATTACCTGAACTAAAAACTATAATTTGCAATATTATTAAGTCATCACTGTCATGGATTTCAATTTCTTTCTGTTTAAACCCCTAACTCAACAACCCCTAACCCCTAGCTCTTTTCGATGATTACCGAAAAGGAGAAAAGGGAGAGCAAAAAGCCACTGTTTGGTCTACTGACGGATCACGTCTGTCAGGAAAGTTAAAATAGTAGTGTGCTTCCAAGTGGCTGCTTCGGAACCACCACAAAAACTGGCCGATTTTTAGTTTAAAAACTCCTCAGTGCTTTTATGGTGTGCTCACTGAGGTCCAAGGGCATATGCGAATATATGAGGCTTCTGTGGTGCTACTGACCACGTGGGTCAATTGTAGGAATTGGAAATTTCACATTTCTGCTTCCAGAGACATCTTGACCAGGTTTCAATCCTGGGGCATGAGGACTTTTTCTTTCTGTTCTGTTGTCTTTAGTCCTTTTGGAAGGGCCTGGATGTTTCCTGTTAGCTGGCAGCCTTGATGACCTTCACTATAGTCAGAAGTCCAGTCTCCTTCTTCTGCTGTATTCACTGTGTCACGGCTTCAGATTAGGCATCAGAATTTTCTGTAAGAGTAGGTCAGTCAGGATAGGATAGGTTTTGCTGCAATAATGACTCTAAGTCTTGCTGGATAATTTCTTGCTTATAATGCTTTCTTTCTTTCATATCAAATGCATCCGAAGAGCTCTGCTCCATATTTCCGCTGTTGTCCTCACCGTGGGTAGCCACTGTTTGGAATATTGCCAGTTACCAAGTCTGAAGGATAAAGATGGCAAAGCATGCCCTGGGTCTTCAAGCTTCTTCATAGAGGCAACAGAGATCACTTCTGCATATCTTTCACTGGACAAAGCAAGTCACTTCCAGATGCTGGAGAAGGGCAGTCCGAAAAGAAAGAGAGCCAGAATATTTATGCATAGCCTTAATGATTGCGACAAAGTTCTAGGAGGTTCATGAATCTAAAATAATGAAGGGAGGGAATGACCATAAAAATCAAGTTTTTTTCTATTCCCAAAATATGTACCTTGAGCCATTAAGAACGTATTGCTTCCCCCTGCACTTCAGTAACATTCCAAAAGCAAGGTGCAGACTTTGTTAACTGTTGGGAAATAGTAATGTCAACATCTGATCACGGGTTCCTGTTGGTATCTCCCTTTGTGACTGCACAGAGCACATTTGTGAACAATAGCACAAGGTGGGTTGTGCTCTATGATATGTAAGCAGCGATCTGGGAACAGTGGGACTGAAACATACTCTCTCATTCAGCAAGTCTCTCTGTCTCACTCAGCAAGTTCTCTACTGAAGGATATAGATTTTACAAGCTGATTATACACATATAGAGTAAAAGTTCATTCAGGTTCTGGGTAGAGTCAGACCTCTTCAGTTTAGATCCCATCTTCCTCATTTACACCACCGTGACTAAATTGTTTAACTTCTCTGTAGCCTCAGTTTCCTCTTCTGTATAATGGATATAATAATGGTGTTTACTGTGGAGCATTGATAAGATATATTTATAGTTCTTGGTCCCAGGATTCATGGCAGAAGATCACTTACCATTTTCTTATTTATTTTGACACAATAGTTATAGATTCTGAAATTTGAGGAAACGAACTCTTTTTCCACCGCTTTGATAATGTGTTTAAAATGTTTTCCATTCTTCAAAAGCTGGCTTCAGGGCACAAGGCTGCATATATCTTAAGTTCTAGGTGGTGCCAACTAGTAAGACACTACTGCAGGTATCTTCTGCTCAGTCATCCCCAGCAAATACTTCTATGTATTTCAAAGAAAAATTTTTCCTTTAGTCTCATTAACAGATTGGGCAGGCAAAAGTTATATAGGCTGGTGAGGATTCTGAACTTCTTCCACAGTTGATCTAAATATTTAAATATGGTGTGTATAACCTAATAAGGCATGGATGCTCAGAATCAAAATACAACCCCAAGTCATGGCATAACTCAAGGACAAGAGTGCTCTGGAGCCACAATTAGAGGAGAGGCATGAAAGAGCTGTGTTTCTTGACCTTCTAGAGTCAGCTCCTCTTCCAGCCTCTGGTTGTGTTGAGTGTTCCTAAAGAGGCTGGCCAGTATTCCAGTGGTTAGTCTACTGGGAACAGTCAAGGTAAGAGCATCTTGTCTTTACTCAGAAGAGTAAAGTGTATTAGATACAGTTTACTTCTCTCATTTTCTGATTAGTTTGTGGGCCCAGCAGTGAACTTAAAATATCATGTTACCATCCTTCTGGCTCCAGGAAATTCTCCTTGAAAGATTCTCCTATTTGTACCATCAAGGTGTCCTAAGACAATGATAAATTTCACTGCAAATAGTGCTCATGAAGTAGATGTGCAAGGGGATGTTAAATGTATTTTCCATGACATTCCCAGGCTATTAACAGAAGGAACAAAGGTCACAGAATAACAGCTTTCCATACCGAAATTTTATTTCCTGTCAAAGATTTGAATCAACAATGCAGAACTAAATATTTTAGAGCCAGCATGGGGCTAAGGAGGTCAAGCCATCATGGATTCTGTCTTGTAGCCACAAAAGGTATTCTGACCCCTTCTAACCATGTCAGAATGTCCCCTGGTAAAATAGGTGGCCAGGTTTCAATCTTGGCAAGAAGCTATGTGTATTCAGAACCATGCCAGAAAATCTTGTCAAGGGGCTACTGTCCTGACAATGTTTCTCTAGTTCCAAAACCACAAAATCCTGCTTTTTAATAAGCACTAAAAGTCTTAACTATACAGGTGTGGTGTATGGTGTCGAAAATGCTTTTCTCTGCATGATAAGCAAGTAACTAAATTTAAAAGTCCATTTACCTTTGGAAGATCCAGAAGATGGAATAAAATCCACCTTGGGTCTAATAATCTAGGTCAAAATTATCTAATTTGTCGATAGTCTCAGATCCGCCTTAGTTTGTAAAGCTCAGTTTATCATGGAATAATGATCCCAATTCAGTTAGTATTAAAGTCCACTGAAGAACTCATCAGAAGATCTGGATTCTAGGTCCACCTCTGGTGCAGTCTGAAACAATGACTTTACCTCTCCTGGACTAATATATAAATGGGTTATTCGGACTATAGCAGAAGTTAGCCAACAAAAGTTGAAGGGCCAAACCCAACCCATTGTCTTTTTTTTTTTTTAATAAATAAAGTTTTATTGGAACATAGCTGCATCCATTTGTTTACTTATTGTCAACAACTGCTTTCATATGACAGTGGGAGAGTTGAGCAGTTGCAGCAGAAACTGGGTGGCCTCTAAAATAAAAAATATTTTACTCTTTAGCTTTTTACAAAAAAAAAAAAATTTATTGACTCCTGGATTAGGAACTATTTATTTCCTCTGTTTCCTCATCAGCAAAATGGGCATAAAAATAGTACCTCATAAGATTGTTAAGGATCAAATGATAGTTCTTAATACAGTTCCTATTAAGGAAATGTTAGCTACTGAAATTGTTAATTGCATGGTCAGTCTAATCACTGTCAGAATTCTAGCAGTTTCTCCTTACAGAAGGAATCATTGCTATTGTGGTGCTCTGCTGAGTAAGATATTGCATAGAAGGAAAGGTGGTCAGTTATTCAAGTGATTCTTGGAAAACTGGAGTAACAGAACCCAACACAGGCAGAGGATATTCTGTAGACAGACTGTATTTCTAACCTAAAGAATACTGGAAACTCACGTTATCTAAACAGCAACTCGATACTTGAGCCAACCTTCCTAGGCTAAGTCTGATTCAGACAAGCCAAGAGAGGATTTGAATGTATTCAAGGTCAAGGGGAACAGAATGCCTAAGAGCTATGGAGAGGCAGTGAGTAGAAAAATTTGGCTGGAGCGAAATATTCTGATACAAGAGTTATGAGGGACAGAGCTAGGAGGATTGGTTAGGGCCAGGTTATATAGCATGTTAAGCCCTGGAGTGAGGAGTGTGGAAAGTTTTTCTGTGCCTTGTGATCTACTGAAGATTTCTGAACCTGAGAGAATGAGTTTTTCTAGAATAATTTGTCTATCTTTATGGTACAGAATGCATTAGAGGATAAAGAAACAGAAAATTAAGTTCATTTTATAGAGATGAATTTCAGTTTTGTCTGCATTGTTGTTACAATTATAAGACTGTTTTATATTTGTTGTTTATATTTGTTCTTATATCTCTTTCTGGAACTTCACTTAAGCCTGCTTTACTTAGTGTGTTTAAAATGGAATAGTAGCTAATGCACAAATGTGAAATGAGTTCGCTTTTTTCTTTTTATAGCTACTTAAAAAGCATGGTTTTGTATGCACTCCAAAAGAACATTTATAATATTTTCCATTAATTTAACAATACTTATTGAGGGCCTACCATGAAAAGGATATAGGAAAATGAGTTGAATATGGGTTCTGCCTTCAATCTGGGAAGGGGGGAAGTAAGTGATGTAAATTAATACAAGGCCTCACCCACTGACCACCTTCCTGTTGAGGAGCAATTCACCCATAAGGGAGCTAACCTTTTTCCCACATAGGTCTGTTATAATGTACTAGATGAGGGCTCCACGACTCCACTCCCTCCTGGACCTTGCTATACCCAGGCTGCAGCAGAAAGAAACCCACAAGGATGAGACGCCGTGGAGAGCACTTTTATTCTACGTGGCTGGGAATGTATCATAGGAATTGCTCTGGAGTCTTTTCTTATTTTCCATCATCTTATAGCCAACTGGTTATCTAACAGGAAATGCTTTGTGTTCAGTCTCTGTCTTTGATACTGTGTTTTGGGAAATGAGCTGAATATAGGTTTAGTCTTGGTATCAAATCTCTGGATGTAATCCAATTAAAAATTACCTTTTGGTCAGAAACCCTAACTGCTTCAGAAATGATTGCTTGGCCAAGATGCTCCAGTAATGGATGGAGCTGTTAACAGACCAGTGCACCATTACCGAAACTACCAGGATGGAGTCAACTCACCATTCTTGCCAACAAACTGGTGTCTGCTCTTAGCATCTTTGTTTCTGCTAATGCCATCCCGCCTGCTGCTTCCATTGCTTCTCTCTCCTTACCGTCTCTTGATTTAGCTCCTCAATCACCTCACAAGCAATGCCTTAAATCAGGCCCTCATTTTCTATCATTGGAACTAGCAGTGGCCCAACAGCTAGTCCTCTGAACCCCAGACTTCTGTAATGTAACCCACGTCTGCTTCCCTGGGGGCTTGGCTGGTAAAGAATCCATCTGCAATGCGGAAGACCTGAGTTCGATCCCTGGGTTAGGAAGATCCCCTGAGAAGGGATTGGATACCCACTCCAGTTTTCTGGCCTGGAGAATTCCATGGACTGTATAGTCCATGGGGTCGCAAAGAGTCCGACACAACTGAGCAACTCGCAGTTCACTTGTGTCTGCTTCCTGTTGCCTCTAGCATTTAGGGTCATGGAACAGTGACTTTGTTTGTTTTGAATGAATGAATGGCTTCGTTCATTACTGCATCCTCAGAACCGAATAGAGTGCCTGGCATGTAGCAAGTTCAAAGTAAATTCTAATTGGATGGACACATCGTATAGGACCACTCTCATTTGATTTGGATCCCTTGCTCAAAACCTTATTGTCTCCTCATTTCCCATGATGTAAAGTCTAGCCCTCCCTAGGGTGACATTCAAAGAGTTCCAGAGCCTGGGTCACGATCTACCATTCTGGAGTTCATTCTCTCTTCCCTCCGGCATGTACTCTGCTCCACCTAAACAGACAGCATTACCTTTTTGCCTCCTTCCAGCATGCAAACCTTTGCTCTCTCTTCCTAGAATGGCTAGAGGGCCCTCCAGGCCATCTCTGCTGGTCCAAATTCTAAAGCCTATGTATTTCTTAGGAAACAGCTCTCACCTTGCTTCCTTGAATACAAATGCTGAAGCCCCTACCCTCTCTGATCTCATCATACACCATAATTGTTCCCGGCGTGGCTGGGAGGCACAGAGGCTACAAATTGGCAGCCAAAGGGTTGAATTTGGCTGTGGAAAGCATTTTAAAAGCAATCTTCAGAAATCTGGAGATCTCATAGGAACAATGTGAATCTGAGCTCTTCTTGAAAAATAGAAAGTTCTGGCAATACTGAGTTAGGGTCCCATGTGGCCATGATCCCGGGGACCTGGGCACTGCTCTGTATAAGGCCTGTATTCTCACCCCACCTGCTCTGTGAGGCATTTGAGTTTGTGTCCCTGAGAGCAACTCGTTGGCACCTGTCATAAAGCATTTTTCAAATTCTCCCTTATCTCATTTCATCTTCCTGAGGCTGCAAGCTCTGTCCTTTATTTCTCTCTCTCTTCCTAGCATGAAATCAGTATGTGGCATATCATAGGCCCTCAATTATCTTTTTATTGAATTGAATATAAGTAAGTTTGCAAGTTTCCTAATAAGCCCAATACTTAATATTTCCCCAACTAGAGATTTGGAGTTAATTTGAATATAGTCAATTCTATTTGTTAAAAAAAAAATTGAAGTGACAAAGCAGATTTTTTAAAAAAGCATTGGATTACATTGATGTTTTCATTAGATTTTCATTAGGTGTTTGTTGCTGATTGTTCTCAATCAGTAGATGATAAATCATTTTGCTTTCTCTATGAGGTCTTCTCTGCTTCTTTTACTTGGCCATCTCCCCACCTCTCTCCTCCTCCAATGTAGAATTGACCAGATAGGATCCAGAGAATTTGTTTACTAGCCTCTTCTCTTACGAGCAAGGACTAGGTATTATTCATCTTTGTATAGCTCACACTCAGCAGAAAGTCTAGTGGATAATACGTGTTCAATACAGTTTCAGAATTATTTGCCTGAAGCACATACATAGTAGCTACAAAGATGATCTAAATTGAAGCTTTAGTCTGACATGAAGGGACACAGACACTACTTCCTCAAGGTTAATCAATGGTATTGATAGGTTAATACAGCATTTTTCTTGATATTTCCTTGCAGTTAAAAATGTAACATTAAAATTCTTCAAAGGGGATATCTTGTTGTTGCGTTTGGGGCAGAACCAAGAAGCTTCAGAAGTTCCTTCTTTCTTCTTTAGAAGCGATTTTAAGAGGCAGTAATTGAGATCATTAGTCTGTGTGTCTCTGCCTCTGGGGGCCACCAGGAGACCCTGTGTGGGGCTTGCGTATTTGATCTGTAAGCAGCCACAGTTCAGGACTCAACTCTGACTGCATTGACCAAAACAAACCAGGGCGCTCCACTTTCTTAGTATCACCAAACCCAGGAAATTAAAAACCGGTTCAGTTCACTTTAGTCGCTCAGTCGTGTCCGACTCTTTGCGACCCCATGAATCACAGCACGCCAGGCCTCCCTGTCCAATCACCAACTCCTGGAGTTCACCCAAACCCACGTCCATCGAGTCGGTGATGCCATCCAGCCATCTCATCCTCTTTCATCCCCTTCTCCTCCTGCCCCCAATCCCTCCCAGCATCAGGGTCTTTTCCAATGAGTCAGCTCTTCTCATCAGGTAGCCAAAGTATTGGAGTTTCAGCTTTAGCATCAGTCCTTCCAATGAACACCCAGGACTGATCTCCTTTAGGATGGACTGGTTGGATCTCCTTGCAGTCCAAGGGACTCTCAAGAGTCCTCTCCAACACCACAGTTCAAAAGCATCAATTCTTTGGCGCTCAACTTTCTTTATAGTCCAACTCTCACAGAAATACAGTCTTTTCTTTCTTTCTTTCTTTTTTTTTTTTTTTTTACCAAAAGCAGATACAAATATTTGAATGCTTAAAACCAGTGTGTCTCTTTATGTTTTCTCTCATACTTTTGTTTAGGAAGCAAAGTACAATTAGAAATGCATAAACCAGCGTTTCACCTTATATTTCTATGGTGAAGGATCTTTTAAGATTTTGATTTACAAGAATCACTCCTGGGAGTACATAATGGAAGCCAAGTATTTTCTGTGAATACCTGAAATCATAAGTTTTGGCAACAGAGTTGTATAAGACTAATTAATTTGCTTCTCAGAGTTCTGCCACTAAATGCGTAGGCTGAGGATGGGTAATTAACGGGTTATACTTAAGGGGGAAAGAGATGGTACCAAGGTGGCTGAACAGGAGCCCTTGATCACTGAAGCTCTGGGCAACTTCCCACCAGCTTCTAGTAACCTCAGTTCTCCTTGATGTAGATCCTTGGCTTTAATCCTTCACATTGTCTTATCCTCAAACAGTAACTTGTGTGTTTCTGCATCCTGCGTCCCCACCTTCTCTAGGAAGTCTTCTTAGATTCATCCAACCTTCTTCATAATCACTCCCCCCAGGATGGGTACACTGAGGATTCTCTAGTATTTGGAAGCATTTTCTTATAGGGACTCTTTAGCTCCTCAAGGGTACAAAAGTCCACTGTATCTTCAAATGCCTGATTCAGGACGCCCTGCACACAGTGGGTGCTCAGGAAATAAGGACTGACTGACGAGATAACAAAGGCTGGGCCTCTCACGGAAGCCTGTGTATTTTACATAAGAATGGCTAAGGCATCAGGAGTAATGTCTCCATTTGTATTAAAATTATGAAATCCTACAGACAGATTTTCTGCCACTAAAAACTGCAGCAGATTTAATCCCAAGGGGCAGCTAGTTTACTGGGAAAACCTGACTCAGCCGGTTTAAGTTATTTCTTTTGAGTCACTTAACTTCCGAATTTTCTCATTCAGTGTCTTAAACTCGACTTTAATACAGCATGCACTCCAAACATTTGCATTTAATTGCAGCAGTAGTCTGTTTTCCTGTTGCCATCTGAAACATATTCATTATCAGTGTCAGGCTTTCACCGAGAGAGTTTGGTTATTTATATCTAAAAAATCAAATTCAAAAAGATAACTGAAGGCGTGTAAGTCGATTTTTCTACTTTTTTATTGTCAGAATATGCAGGCTGTAGATACACAAATTCAAATCCTTGGCAAATCGTATTTGCAATGACTGTTTGTCTAGAGATAAATGGATATGAGTAGAGAAAGTTATTTTAGGAATGATAAGTCAACATGAATTTTATTTTTGCAATGTATATATATATATATTCAATATATGTATGATTCAAGAAAATATTGTGTCTGGCAAGTAATGGCTGTAGCACTTCATGTAATGAAGAGATTTGAGCCTTATAAAAATGTATTTAAAACTGTCTTAAACCTTATTCCAAATTAAAGAGCATTAAGATCTTGTTATATGCTTATAACCACAGGGTTAAAATGGAGGTTTGCATGGGCTGGATATATACTCCCTGGATTATCCATTTTATTAAGACCAACTCATCTCCCTATTTGAATGTGGTACCCTTGAAGGCACAGGTGGCAAAGTTCAATACCTTTTGTTATTCCAGGATATATTTAAATTAATTTAAGGACAAAGTGTTCCTGTAGAGCCATCAGTTGTTGTTGCAGTAGTTTTAATCAGAACCAGAAGCCTGCTCACTTGCCTCAGGTGATATCAGGGGAATAAATGTTGATTTCCTGAATCCTCTTTCCTGTTGATCAACCACATTCTTGTCTAACAGGTTTGTGAAACAGTAAGTTTCTTTCCTTAAAGCAGAAGGTTGCTGCTAAAGATTGATGTATTTTAAGGATGGATAGTGACCTTTGAAAGGTTTTCATAAATCATTTACAGCTGACCTACTAATACAAAGTGAAATGAATAGATGAGACAGATCCTTGCCAATATTAACCCTAACTTCCACCTTAAATGCCCAGGTTATCCAAGAAGAACTCTTCCCTTGGCTTGAATTACCAGGAAGCATTATGCCAGTTGTCTTCCCGAGTGAATATGCAAATGTATTGACAGGAAGGCTCCTGATGCTGCTGAAAAGATCATCTATGTTTTTAACTAGAGAAAGATGATGGGGTGGTCAGAAGCCACACCTTGGAGTCACCTGTAGGCTCAAAGATCAGACTAATGAAATACTATTAAGGATTGGAGCAAAGAGCCCTCCAGTATTTATTGAGTCTCAGTTTTTCACTTGGCTGGGTCCAGTGGAGAGGGAATATTTAAAAATACACACGAAGAATTGCTGCCAGTAGGGTGTTGCCCTCATTAGCAGAGAAACCATCTATGAATCTACAGACACAATGATGAAAGGGCAGAAAAAAACAAGTCAAGGGTGAATCTCGGGCTGCAGACCATCATTATTCTTAAGATTCATCACAGAAAGAGAGAAATGAACTGCAGTTGTCAGGGAAGTCTTCTTACAAGCAGTGGGCTTTGAACTGTGTCTTAGGGAGTGGGTAGCTGTTCCCCAGGTGGAGTTGGGGCGAGGGGAGTTCCAGTGGGGAGTTCAGTCTGGGGACAGACTGGGAAGGGTGATGCACGCCCAGAGTGATCACAGCTGAACCTCCTGCTAGAGTTCAGCTTGCCGAGCAAATTCGGTAAAAAGCACTTCCTAACAGCCCCAAGTGCTTCGACGGGATGTGTTGCAAAAAAAAAAAAAAAATTATTTTCTGTTTCTTAAGTGGAGGAATGATCTAAATGGCAGTGTTTGAGAGGCACTGGACGGTCCAGTCAGGGTTGTCTAGTACCCCAATGCCAGGAGAGGTAAGGGCAATTGAGTGTGGACATTGCAGTAGAGATTTGAGGAGGGATAAAAAGGGAGGTTATTCTGTTGAATTGCTAGGGGCTAAAACAAGAGAAATTATCAGAAAATGGAAGTTATCTCTTAACACCTCTGATGTGTTCCATGAGTTAAATCAGAACACACCAAGTGTAACGTACCTGCTGTTTCCTGGAAGTGCCGCTAGGTGGGGAACGTGCCTTATTTGTGGCTTTAGCCCTTTGCTTCTCTTCTGGTGAAAGGGGTTTAGCTTGTTTTGAAAATTCCAGCTCTTATTAAGTTAGATTTTCTTTTTGTGAAATATGACTTAATAACTTTTGGAGCTAGTTATTAATAGGTACAGGAAACTGAAATATTACTCAGTGGTAATTATTTCAAACACATCAGAACCTGCGTTGCAAAAATTAGAGCTATCTGAGTAAAACTCCTATAGGATTCCCTATTTTATTTTAATTTTTCCTATTTAGTACCCACTCCGGAAGCTTCCTTATTTAGTCTTCAAGTAGTGACAAGTATCTTTGGTAATAAATGACATCAAACTGTTTGGGTGCTTAGAGATGGGAAATCGTGCTACATTCTAATATTGGAGCTGACTGATCCGGGTGAGAGCCTGTTTCTTCTACTTGGCTGTTTGCATTGATGTGTTAGGTAATGCTCGTATCTGCCAGTGCTTCTGTGAGCACCAGGAAGCTCCCTGAATGCGCTGTCTTAACTCCACTGTCTTCCTCACGGTGTCGTCCCTGACTGTAAGCACCAGGAAGGTAAGACCCACGTTTGTTGGGCTTCGCATTCTATTCTAGTGCCTGGTATGGTGCCGAACATAGCAGACCCTCAGTGAGTTAATGAATTTTTTCTGTTAGTCAAAAAAATAATATAGTGTCTTTCCCACCTGATCTCAGCAAATCAAGTACAACCAGATAGTGTATTTTTGGCAATCAGAGCTTACCTCTCTTACCGTACGAAAATGATTCAGAAGTTCATGCAGAATTTTCATATGTATGTGTGTGTGTGTTTGTGTATATAAGAGGCCTGGCACTTTGGTATTAATGTTTCTAGATTAACTCAGCAAGATTATGATTTGGGTTAGGCTAAATTCTCAGCGTTAGCCTATATTTATATTGCTTATATTTAACCTATATAAGGAGAGGGTGATGGCACTCCACTCTAGTACTCTTGCCTGGAAAATCCCATGGATGGAGGAGCCTGGTAGGCTGCAGTCCATGGGATCACTAAGAGTCAGACACAACTGAGCGACTTCACTTTCACTTTTCACTTTCATGCATTGGAGAAGGAAATGGTAACCCACTCCAGTGTTCTTGCCTGGAGAATCCCAGGGACGGGGGAGCCTGGTGGGCTGCCGTCTATGGGGTCGCACAGAGTCGGACACGACTGAAGCGACTTAGCAGCAGCAGCAATCTATATAAACATGGGAACACATCTTACAATGGGATAGAATATTTGGATTTGGGACAGTGCTTCCCTAGCAATATTGTTAAGTATAGTGGTAGTCGTTGTGTTAAGTAATTTGTATTTGTCATTAAAATTTTCAGTAATCAAGTATTATAAATAATATTGTGTAGATTAAAAAAAGCTGAAGCCTAGGTGGGATAAGTCAGGTGCTCAAGGACAAATAGTCACCCAACGGTGGTCCAAACCCAGGGCTGTCTGGGTGAATAGTCTGTCGTTTCTCCTGATGCTGTGTTTCCCGTCTGTACTACCATGCTGAATTTTTCTGCTTGAAAACCTATCCAAAGTAGTAAAAGAGAGACATTTATCTGAACATACTTCCGATATTAGATACCTTGGACATAATAGTAGTGACCGTCGTTCAGTCGTGTCCGACTCTTTGAGACCCCAGGCTCCTCTGTCCACGGGATTCTCCAGGCAAGAATACTGGAGTGGGTTGCCATGCCCTCCTCCAAAGGATCTTCCCAACCCAGGGATCAAACTCAGGTCTCCTGTATTGCAGGCAGATTCCTTAACATCTGTGCTACAGGGAAGCCCTGCTGTTAGATACCTTGGACATAATGTATAAATAATATTAAAAGCTCTTTCAGAATAGCCATTTTGGTGAAAATTGCCATTTAACAAGAAAAATTCTAATTCATCTACTAGGGGTTTAGAAATTATTCATGACCCTTCTATATTGTAAAATAGTCTACGGATTTGGCCATTTCTATAGCCAGAGAAAAACCATCCTCTTGTCTAGCATGTATTACGTACGCAATCATCTTACAAATCGCAATGATCATCATTTAATACAAACTGAAGTTTGAGTATCATGTTTAATACAAAACATAGACAAATACTTGATAAAAAGTGTACGAACTGAGCCCCTGGAGCCGCCACAGCAAGCAGTCTGGGCCTCCAAATACTCTTAAAAACACAAGGGAGAAAAAGGCGCGAGTCTGGTGCAGCCTGGCAAGGACCCGGCCACCTGCGTGTCTTCCTGGTGGGAGTGGGAACAGTACAGTCTCTTTTGGAAGGCAGTTTGGCAGTAGGTATCAACATCACAAAAACACAAATCCTGTGGCCAAAACAATTGTGCTTGCAGAAGTTTATCCTACGGATATACGTATATATGTGTGAAATTATCATATACACAAGGTATTCTTTGGGACTTCCCTGTGGGCTCAGCGGTAAAGAATCCGCCTGCCACGCAGGAGACACGGGTGCAAGCCTTGGTTCAGGATGATCCCCCGGAGAAGGGGATGGCAACCTTCTCCAGTATTCTTGCCTGGGAAATGCTGTGGACAGAGGAGCCCGGCAGGCCGCAGTTCATGGGGTCACAAAAGGGTTGGACATGACTCAGCGAGTCAACAGCAGCATTCTTTGCTTCTACTTTTTTTGTAATACCAAAATATTGGTAAAGAACCTAAATATCCATTAAGGGAAAGCTGATTTTTAAAAATTGTAGTGCATCAATATAATGGACTATTATGCAGCTGTAAGAATGGGGATTTTTTTTTTAGCACTGATACAGAAGAAACATATATCTATATAATTAGACATAGGTATAATCTATAGTTAAGTAAGAAACAAGGGCATGGCAGAGTTTAAAATATGGCACTATTTGTGTCTTAAAAAAAGAAAGGAAAGAACTCACACACACATACACTCTTGACTATATATATTTGCTTGACTTTGCATAGAATAATATATGGGAAAGTATATAAGAAACTGGTAACATTAGTTTTTTATAGAAAAGGAAGCAAATTGACTAGGAGCCAGGGAGCAAAAGAGAGGCTTCTCCATGCATTTAAACATATAGTATCTATTTTTTTTTAATTCATTTTTTAGTTTAAAAACTTTTAGATACATGTATATCCTTCATTCCTGCATTTCAAGTTCTAGGACGTTAGCTTAAGGAAATCATAAAAGATGTACCAAACACTTATGTACAAAGATGTTTTTTATATCATTATTTATAAAATATATAGAGATTAATCAATGAAATGTTCAGCATTTAGACATTAAAAGCATGAAATATGTGCATAAGTGTTCACATGATACATCTTTGTAAAATGCAGCAAATTTGTTTGTTAAATATCAGGGCTTTGGATCAACTCTGCTTTGTTCATTGAATCCTTAGCATCTGACACAAATGTTTGACACGTAGTAAACACATGATTAATAATCATGGAAAAATTAATAAACAGAAAAGAGACTAAAAGAATATTTTCTAAAATGTTAATGTTTACCATAGGTGTTTGCTTTCTTCTGTACTTATTTTCCAAATTTTACATAATGAACATGTAACTGTTTTTACGATTGGGAAGAGGGACATTAAGTGTTGTAAGACTGCATCCTAAAAAATAATTCATGTTTTTCATGCCATGCCTATCTATAGAATGAATAGCTATTTTAATGAGCACTAGTGAGTGAGTGCCTTTGACCAGCAGTGCTTACAGAAATTCTGGAAAGGATGGTGGTGGCATGTAGGTGGCAGCTGGTACATTTAGTGAGTATCGGAGGTACATGCGGGGATAATTTGAATGCTAATTACAATATCACTCTGCACTTAGGAGGGACCGCAGAACAAGGATTAGAGTTATGTGATGAAACAGAGTTACGTTTACACTGAGATCTTTTCTGTAACATTAAACCTGATTTTTGTGTTTTCCTTGTTTTTGACTACAGACAGCTCTAGGTTCCGGTCCCCATGCAGTACCTCGCATATTCTGTGATCTTTCTAAGATTATATTTCTCCATCTGCAAAATGAGGCTAATAGTATGGTCTTTGCAGGGTTGTTTGCAGAGTGTATTTCTAGTGCAAGTGGAGAGTTTAGCCCAGGACCTGGCATGTAGAAGGCCCTCAGGGTCGCTTCCCTCCCTTTCTGCTTCTCCCACATCCATCACTGTGTACTGGGTGTGAATGAAGGACTAAAAGTTGGCTTTTGTTCTTGTTTAGTCACCAAGTCGTGTCCGACTTTTTTATGACCCCATGGATCACATGTAGGTGCCTTTGTCTATGGGGTTTTCCAGGCAAGAATACTGGAATGGGTTGCCATTTCCTTCTCTAGGAGATCTTCCCAACCCAGGGATTGAGCCTAGTGACTAATTTTTTAAGCAAACATTTTACTTAATCATACTAATGATCCTTTAAGATACAGATCATCCCATTTTATTAATATGGGGAGGGAGTGCCGTGTGAGGAACGGTGACCATCCTAAGACCATAGTGGCTAACACCTACCACATGCGGAAACCAAACACACAGACCCTCTCTGTGGCCTCCAGAATTTTGTTCTAAGGGAAGAAGATGGAAATCCTCTATCGATTGTATTGCTGTGCCTGAGGACCCTGGAGAACTTATTATATTAGAATGGGTTCTGGATGTTTGCCTAAAGCCACCCACCTTTTGATGTCCACCCTCTAGCCCTGAGAAATTCCTTATCATTCTTGTAATCCCTGCAAATAAGATAAAGCAGGACTTTTAATGAAACATTATCTGTCCCTCCTTGCTGTCTGATTTCAACTGTTTAAAAAAATTTTTTTTTAATACTAATTTCACAGAATGGTTTTCCAATCTGTTTCCAATTGGTTTTTACTTAGTTTTGGCTGTGCTGGATCGTCGTTGCTGTGTGGACTTTTCTCCGGTTGCAGGGAGTGGGGGCAACTCTCCGGTTGCGGTGCACAGGCTCTCACTGCAGGGGCCTCTCTTGCTGTGGATGCGGGCTCTAGGGTGTGTGGGCTTCAGCAGTTGTATCACATGGGCTCAGTAGCTGTGGCTCCCAGGCTCTAGAGCACAGTACTGTGGCGCACAAGCTTGGTTGCTCCCCGGCATGTGGGATCTTCCCTGATCAGGGATCACACACCATCTCCTGCATTAGCAGGCAGATTCTTTACCACTCAGTCACCAGGGAAGCCCCCACTTAATGTTTAATACATCTAAACACAATGAGCATATTTAAATAACAAAACTGGTGAGCGGGATTGAATTTGTGAAACCAAATTCCTGTATTTAGAATAGGTAAAATTAGTCTATAATTAATTATGTAAACTTAAACCTTAAATTTAAACAGTAAAAGACTTCAATATATAAAGACAATTTTATAAAACCTATCTGAATGATATGACTAAATTTTTGTGTGCTAAGTCGCTTCAGATGTGTCTGACTCATTGCAACCCTATGGACTGTAGCCCACCAGGCTCATCTGTCCATGGGATTCTCCAGGTAAGAATACTGGGGTGGGTTGTCATGCCCTCCTCCAGGAGATTTTTCTAAGCCAGGGATTGAACCTGTGTCTCTTACGTGTCCCGCCTGCCAAGTTCTTTAAGTGACTAAAATGTTGATTAAATCTCTCAATTAAGCTAATAAGCTACTAAGGAGAAATACACAAACCATTTAGATGGATGAATATTTTATCCTGGCAGGAAAAAAACCCCATAGCAATAAGCACTATTAAAAAGACTTTTCTTAAGCCGTGTGTCTTAAGCGCAGTCACTGAGGACTAACTTCACCCTCGTACTGAGGACTAACTTCACCCTCGTACTGATGAAACTCACAGGATGCGAGCCATTAGTTCTCTTCCACAAAATGACCTTACCTTGATTCCTGGCGTCACTGTCTTACATTTTTAATTGATATTTCCCATTATCTTTGCTAAGCTGGAGGAAATAAATAAATGCCCATTTCCTAAAGAAAAGTATTTAAATGATCCTTAGAAACAGAAAAACAATGCAGAAATTAGAAGGAAAACTTTGGCATTTGGACTAATAAAGTGAATAATAGAAATTCTTCTTTAAAATGTCAATTTATAATGTCTTTGTTTGCCCCAGCTAACAGTCTGCCTGGAGAGTGATACTTCTATTTGTATTTCGGCATAGCAGCAGTTTGGCTCAGATGAAATATCTGATTCTTAATACTGGTAGATGTGCCAAAAAGCCACACAAACCAGAAGGTTAAAAATAATTTCTATCAACTCTGCACAGTGTGTTTGAGGAAGAGCAGATTGTTGTAACTTTCATGCTTACAATCAGAGTGCATTCATAAACAGAGGCATTTAAACATTTATACGTATCTGATATCTGGGACATAGTGCAGGGCACGGAAGCCTGGCATGTTGCAGTCCATGGGGTCTCAAAGAGTAGGACATGACTGAGCCACTGAACAACATCAACAGTATACCTGATATCGTAGAAACACCAAAAGCTGTGTAGGAGAAGTCAGTATTTATTGTAATCTATCTTCTAACATTCAATGATACTAATAAAAATAATAGTGATAATATTTTTGAGAACTTACTGTATACTGAGAGGAGGTGAAATATTTTACAAATTCAGAGTTAATTTATTATATTAGACATATATATAAATCTTTACTATATTTACTATATATTTATATATAATTTTATATCCACATACATATTTACTATATAAAAATATATATTTACTATATATAAAAATATATATTTACTATATATATGATATTTACTATACTTACTATATACTATCTTTACTATATATATATATACACTATATATTACTATATATATTTACTATATATTTACTATATATGTCTTCACTATATTTACTATATATATAAATATACTATATATTTATTTACTATATATATGTAAGTCTGTACTATATTTACTGTAAGACTTTGCTATATTAGATTTAAGAACAATCTTAAATCCCTCTAAGCGTGTAGTGACTTATTCACCTGAGAGAAGGTGTACCTGAAATAGTTTTCTTTGTCCTCCTGGAAAAAGTACGCAAAGAAAATTCTAGAAGTAGATCACACCCTCTTGCAGCTGCACTGTATCCTGCCTCCTTGCTTCTGGAGGTTTTCTTGATATGTTTTTAAAATAGGTATTTGGTTTTATGTTGGTCAAGTTCTCACGCAATTTGTGTGTGTGTGGTGTTTGGCTCGAGTTGCTAATATTAGCTGTGATCCAGAACTCAAAGTGTTTATGATTTTATTATAGAGGTTCCTGAATGGTGGTAACTATGTAGTTCTAACTTCCTTCTGAAACACGTGGGAACAGGGGGCTAGCAGGAAAGGATGGAGCTCGAGGATGAGAGGTGTGTAACTTTCAGACAGCAAGCAGGGCACCTTCCTGAGATGCGCAGTGAGTCCTTCTTTCCAGCAGGTATGGCTTTAAAACTTGCCTCTGGGTCACCACCTGCTTGCATGGCCTTCGCCGTCCCCAATTCTTTCAGCTTCTATGGAAAACGATTCCTCACTCTTCTTCTTTTTAAAAAATATTTACGTATTTGGCTGCCCCGGCTCTTAGTTGCAGCACCGGGGCGTGTGGGATCTTTCGTTCTGGCATGCTAACTCTTAGTCGCAGCATGTGGGATTTAGTTCCCTGACCAGGGATTGAACCTGGGCCCTCTGCATTGGGAGCATGAAGTCTTAGCCACTGGCCCACCAGGGAGCACAACCTCCCTTATTCTTCTTGATGTTGGCATCTCTGACACCAGGGCTTCCCTGGTGGCTCAGATGGTAAAGAATCCGCCTGCAAAGTGGGAGAGTTGGGTTCAATCCCTGCGTGAGGAAGATCCCCTGGAGAAGGGAACGCTCCTACCACTCCAGTATTCTGGCCTGGAGAATTCCGTGGACAGAGGAATCTGGCAGGTCTATCCATGGGTGGCAAAGAGTTGGGCACGACTGAGCAACTTTTGCTGACTCTCTGGCACAAAAAGGATTGGGGGTAGAAGGTCCAATCAGAATTTAGACTTGAGAGATGTTTATTTCAAGAGTCAGACCAAGTATAATGCACTTTACTAAAGCTAGAATAGCTTGTGGTGGGACAATAGTAATCTTTTTTTTTTTTCCCCTTTACTGTGATCAATTGGATGCAAATGCATCTGAAGATCAACAATTTCTCCTTCTTGGAGCAGCAAATATAAATCTGATGGGGCTGTTCACATACTTCAGAGACTGATCTCCTGCCATCCCACCAAAATAATGAAAGTGAAAGTGAAAGTCGCTCAGTCATGTCTGACTCTTTGCGACCCCATGGAATTCTCCAGGCCAGAATACTGGAGTGGGCAGTCTTTCCCTTCTCCAGGGGATCTTCCCAATCTAGGGATCAAACCCAGGTCTCCCACATTGCAGGCAGATTCTTTACCAGCTGAGCCACCAGAATAATGAAACACCTTAATTACCTGTGATCTGGCCAAGTTCTAGATTGTTTTGTTCAGTTATTTAGTCAAGATCTGTCTTTGGTCTCCTAAGAAATCAAGAGAGCCAGGAATAAAGAGCAGGAATTGGTGGGAAAGAAAAACAGAGCCCTGTCTTTCTGTTCTTCTGCACCAGGTTTTAGCTCAAGCACAGGCTTGATTGCCAGTTCTGTTGGGCAGTCGATCCCAAAGAAAGGACTGTTATTTTCCTTAGAGGAGCAAATTGTGGCTATTAAAATTTGAGTTGAGACGTTTTAACAGTAAGGTATGTGACGTCATTTCAAGCGTCATGAAAAGGGGTTAAATGAAAGACTGGCTAGGCTAGATGGATAAAATTCTTATTTTATGAAGGCAGTGTAAGAGACAGAAGTGCAAAATCAATAGCAAGGAGGACGGTGCAGAGCTCAAATAAATCACCCGACAAGGCCTGTGAACAGACCTGAGAAAGATAGTGTATTTCCTCGTGAAAAGAGTTTCACGCCCACTGCCTTGCCACCAGCTTCCTGTACCAAGGCCCTGCTCCACCTCACTCTGAGCGAATGACTTTTCTACCTGCATTGTTGAAAAAGGGCTTCCCAGGTGGCCACAGTGGTAAAGAACCTGCCTGCCAGTGCAGGTAGATGTAAGAGACATGGGTTTAATCCCTGGGTCGGGAAGATCCCCTGGAGGAGGGCATGGCAACCCACTCCAGTATTCTTGCCTGGAGCATCCCATGGACAGAGGAGTCTGGCGGGCTACATGGGGTCACACAGTTGGACATGACTGAAGCAACTTAGCACACATGCACACATATGGTTGAGAAAACAGAAGCAATTAGGAACCCCCACATCGTCACATCTTTCTTCCACCAAAGTCTCAGACCTGTCTCCTGTGTACGACATTCTTACTTTCCCTCCCATCACAGGGGGTAGGTATCTCTGCCCTTCCTTCCATACGGGCTTTGTTCTATCCCTTCCCACACACGTCACCCCTGCAGTAGGTGCCCCCTTTTCTGCAGCATCCCTTTCACCTCTGCACTGTATCATTCTGAGAGCAAGTAATGTACGGTAGCAGTGAAGTGAAGTGAAAGTTGCTCAGTCGTGTCTGACTCTTTGCAACCCCATGGACTATATAGTCCATGGAATTCTCCAGGCCAGAATACTGCAGTGTGTAGCTTTTCCCTTTTCCAGGGGATCTTCCCAATCCAGGGATTGAACCTAGGTCTCCCGCATTGCAGGCAGATTCTTTACCAGCTGAGCCACAAGGGAAGCCCACGAGGTAGCAGAGCACTTCTCAAATTTTACCTTGTGTATGCATCACCCAGGAATCTTGCTAAAATGCAGATCACCATTTGAGTAAGGCTGCATTTCCCATCTTAAAAAAAGCAAAATCCCCTCTTTGACCCCATGCATATACTCGCCAGTCCATCCCCATTTTTTAGCACCCCTTTACAACCAGACTTTCTGAGAGAGTTGTTTGCAATGTGTCTGCTTTTCACTCATTGCCCAGTCCGTCCACCCCAAGCTTCTGTCTCCACCGCTGAACCAAAATTGCTTTTGTCAGTAAACTCCGTTTGGTGAAAAACCCACGGACAGGGGCTCCTTGACCTTGCTGAAGCAGAGTTTCAGAGAGATTACCCCTCCCTTCTTCTGGACACACTCGCCATTAACTTCTGAGATGCCTCTTCCTCATTTTTCTTCTACTTCAGTCTTTTTCAGTCTGCTTTGCTAGCTCCTCCTGGTTTGCCTAACAGCCACGTTTTGTTGTGCCCTGGGACTCTGTCTTGTCCCTGGGTATTCTTATTCCCAGGACTCTGTGGGCCTTCTACATGCCACGGACTTCCAAATCTGTATCTCCAGCCCCGACTCATACCTCCATCCAGCTATTGATGTGACCTCCTGAATATCTAACAGGCATATTTTTTTGCGGCCCAAATGCATCCCTTCATCTCCTTTCTCCCCTAAGTTTGCTATTCCTCTACCCTTCTCTAGTTCAATAAAACAAAACAAAAACAGCCTCATTTACCATGTCCCTCAACCAAGAATATAGGCAATTCTTTGATTTCTCTTTTTCTTACCTCGTAGATCCAATCTTAGTATCATGTCTATGATGACTTTTTTGGCAAAACATCCTGAATATGCCTACCTGGGTCTAAGCTTTCATCCCCTGGTGGACCGCAATAATAACCTCCTCTCTTGGTCTCTATTATGCCTAAATGGTCTTTTAAAAATGTAAATTAGATTCTGTTTTTTTTATTTTTTTGCCTGAAACTCTCCCATGAGGCCTGGAATCAGGCCTGGAATAAAATCGCCGCTGCTCGCTTTGCTTGACTTGCCGTCTGTGGCCTTGCCCGCTTCTCTGATACCTTCTTGCTCCACTCCCCTCTCCACTTGGCTCCCAGCGGTGGCCATCCTTTGTTTCCTCCGAGGAATTCACTTTGTTTCTCCTTAGTACTTGTGCATTGTCTGTCCTGGTGAGTTCCTGCCTTGTTCTAGTGGTCAGCCTTTGGCTTCCAGATCAGTCTCCCCGGACCCCTTCTCCCACACACCAGCTTTTCCAGCTCTCTTGACAATGGCTTTGGGGGACTTGGCCGATGGGAGGTGCTGAAAGGAGGGAAGAAGGAAGAAAAATGGGAAAATTTCCTTCTTTCTGTGTTTTCCTCTTTCTTCCTGCACCCTGCCCCCAACACCACCACCTTTGGAGACATTTTCCAGAGATACCCTCTCCTGCATAATCCCGAGTACCGCCAAGCAGTCGCGACCATGGCTCCAGCTCTTGTCCTGGTTCATCCACGTGGTCTGGCATCTGGCCCGATGGTGCCCCCTCCCTCTGGGAGTGGCTTCCTGCTTCGCCGATGTCTGTCACATTCTTACTCTCAGTGTAGCGGCTTCTCTGAGTGAATTTCTGTGTGTCTGAAATGCCCGGAGGAGTTTCTATCTTCCCAACCTAAGTGGGTCTCAGGGATGAAGTTTGTCCCCAGGGTAGCCCTCTTAGAGCTCTGAGTCACTCTCCAGCCCAAGCACCTGTTTTGACTCTGTTCATTACCTTTTTCACTTTCTGTGATTTTTCTTCTTCATTTACCTACATGTTTGTTTGGTGCTGTCTTGCTTATTACCATTTGCCCAGAGTTTTGAATAGTGTCTTACATGTAGTTGGTATTCAGTAAGTATTTATCGAATGAATGAATGAAGGAAATGGACTGAGATTTGGCTAAACTGCTGCTGCTGCTACTGCTAAGTCACTTCAGTCGTGTCCGACTCTATGCGACCCCATAGACGGCAGCTCACCAGGCTCCCCCGTCCCTGGGATTCTCCAGGCAAGAACACTGGAGTGGGTTGCCATTTCCTTCTCCAATGCATGAAAGTGAAAAGAGAAAGTGAAGTCGCTCAGTCGTGTCCAACTCTTCGTGACCCCATAGACTGCAGCCTACCAGGCTCCTCCATCCATGGGATTTTCCAGGCAAGAGTACTGGAGTGGGGTGCCATTGATACTGCTCAAATGTGTGTGTGTAAGTTGCTTCAGTCGTGTCCGATTCTTTGTGACATTATGGATTGTAGCCTGCCCATGGGACTCCTCTGTCCTTGGGATTTTCCAGGCAAGAATACTGGAGTGGGTTGCTAGGCCCTTGTCCAGGGGATCTTCCTGACCCAGGGATTAAACCTAAGTCTGTCCTGTCTCCTGCATTGATGGGGAGTTGTTTACCACTAGTGCCCCTGGGAATGAAGTTAATGATTATCCGGCTTCTAAAACTCAGAAAAGAAAAAAGACAGTAAGAGAAAGGGAAATTAGGCAAAAAAGAAGAAGAGAATGTTTCCCCTTGGGAAGAAGCAAAATTAGTGGGGAGAAGGAAACTAATCAGTATATAATATCTACTAACGCGCCAGTGGCTTTATGTATGTGATTTCTTTCTGTTCCCATATCAACATTCAGGTAGACATTATCTCCATCTTACTGGTGGGGAAACTGAGAACACGAGAGGCTGAGTAAATTGTACAAGTTTGCGTGGCTGTAAAATGCACACAGCAGGATTCAAGCCCACAGTGGCCATCTGCTGATTAGGACAGGCCCAGGAGCTGCTATCAGTGTGATAGAGTGGGCCTTTGTTGTTTTCTTCCCGGTTGATTTCAGGATGAGCCTGTTTTTGTGATTTAGTCTGCAGTAAGAAAGGGGTTTAGGGGGTAGGCCCACCTCATATATCAGCAGCATCCCGTCGAGCACAAAGTTGTTTTTCAGGGACGTGCTACATATGGCATCGATAAAGAAAGATGGGCAAGTTCCCTTCAAATTCAGCATGCCCTTTTTTTGTACCCACGTTGCCTCTGTTTTGTTGAATTTCATTGAAGAGCCCTATTGTCTTCTTAAAGAGGACAATTAAGTTCTTTTTTTTTTTTTTTATCTCTTTTAGAATTTTCTGCAGTTTATTGTGATCCACATAGTCAAAGGCTTTGGCATAGTCAATAAAGCAGAAATAGATGTTTTTCTGGAACATCTGGAGATGCTTTTTCTCTCTTCTTTTTTTTTTTTTTCTTTAATAGAAAATTATTTAATTAGTATACATGTGTTCACAATTAAGTTCTCAATTTTGTCCTCAACTTGCTACATTATGGCCAGGTCTGAAATGGTGGATTATATTAGATTATGGGCTTCGCTGCTGGCTCAGATAGTAAAGAATCTGCCTGCAATGTGGGAGAGACCTGGGTTCAATCTGTGGGTTGGGAAGATCCACTGGAGAAGGGCATGACAACCCATTCCAGTATTCTTGCCTGGAGAATCCCCATGGATAGAGGAGCCTGGCAGGCTACAGTCCAAGGGGTCGCAAAGAGTCGGACACAACTGAGTGACTGAGCACACATATTAGATTATGCAGTTTATAGGGAAACTGAGGAAGAAAAGCCCCAAATGGTGGAACAAATTATTTTTTCCTAATGCTGATCTCCCTTGTCTGGTGGATTCAAGTCAGGCCATCAACATGGCTTTGACATTGCATTTTCCCTGATTTGTTCTTAAGACCTTTCTCTATCCCCAAACTTTGTGCTCTCAGAACCCCGAAAACTTACAGCAAACAAACAAATCACAGAAATTAAATAGCAATAAAACTGTTGTTGGCTTCATATAAAAAAATATTATCCAGTATTTAAATGGCAATTATTTCCAGAAACTTGGCAATTGTAACCGTACAAATGATGAAATTGATTCCAGTCGGAGTCCATCTCTGTTTGGAAAGGAAATACCAGTAGTGTTTGAAAAATGGATTATTAAAGACCTTGCTTTGCTGAAGGTGGCTCATATGTTCTATTTGCTAACACAGCATCTTGTTGGGGGAAAAAAAAATAAATGCAGCTTTTCCCTACCCCAGATTATTTTCACTACAGATCTTTAGAGCAGGAAATAAAAAACAGCTAATGGTTCATGGGGCATGTGGAATTAGTTTAAGCAAAGCCAAGCCCTGGTCCTGCTGACCGCCTCCTCCTTCCTGTACTGTTTTGTCTATGCCGGCCTTAGAATATGTCAACAAATCTCTTTTAAGCTCTGATGGGAAGAAAGGAGGGTGATTCTCTCTCTTTCTCTAAGGGAGTAATTTACAACAGATGTGCTTTCTTTTTTTTTTTTTAAGAAAGGTACAAGTTTGTCTTGTAAAATATTTGTAAAGAGAAATAGCCTCCGGATTTCACAAAGTAATCCTTACTCGGTCTCGGAGATGTCACAGAGAGCGTTGCTTTTATAACACTAATGTGATTCTTTGCTCACACAATTTGATTAAACTCAAGATTAGTTTTTGGGAAGAGCCAAGTTTAAATATCTAAAACAATGTAGTGAAGAAATACCATATGTTACTTGATGGCTTTTTGACAGTGACCTGAAAGGAGTCCAGTTTCAGTCATGAGACCTGGAATCCCAGGAACTCTTTCTAACTAGAGTAATGAGACCCTAACTTCTCCAAGCCTCCCTTTCCTTATCCATAAAATGGGGAAACCACCTGCCCCTGCCATCCAAGTGGGAAGATAAGTTAAAAATGCTTAATAAAGTCCTATACGAGGTGAACAATTTCAAACAAACCTATTCAAGAAAACATCTTCCAGAGTTCCATACCTTCATGTATATGCTTTTTTTTTTTTGTATAGTTAGTAAAAGGAATCTTTTTAAAACTACTTTTTTAGTAAGCAGATTGGCAGCAAAGCTCGTGCTGTTTAAAATAAAATAATAAATCCTGGCTCTGATTCAGCCATGAGGCTCGTTGAAGAAAAAAACCACTGATTTAATGGGAAGTGTTACCTGCATAAGTGCTGACAGATAAAAATCACATGAGAAAAAGGTGTATGCTTTGCTGAGTATGACTGACTTCGGCCTTAGAGAGTGTGCAGCTTTCAGCAAGCAGGGAATACTGTAAAGAGATGAATTGACTCCTCATTTTTCAAATCCCGTATCTCAGATGAGGACAGATACAGCTGGGGGCACCAAACGAGAGTGAGCATAGATGGGGGTAGAAGTTTGAGTTAGGATGAAAGGCATCTGGTCTTTGGTTTGCTCATGTAGGGAATGAGAGTAATAATACCCTTCACCCTTGTGTGACTGTTGCAAAGATCATGTAAATCGATACATGCTTATGTAAAATGATACAACCAGAGATAACCTGATTGAATTTAATGACAAAGAAATTATATAAGCATAGTATTCCTTAGGTATCACAAATAAGGAGGAGAAAATTCTCATCTTTATGAATATTTAATAAAATTTATCATTTAAAAAGTTTTTCAGTGCTTCCTTTTCAGTCTCTTCAAACTGTTAAGTAACATTAATGGCTAGTATGTACTAAGCACTTTCTGTGTTCTAGACATTTGCAGTAAATGCTTTAAACTCAATTTTATAACCATCAAGGAGGGAGGCTCCATAATTACCCCCATTTTACAGATGAAGATAAGTAAATTGCTCAAAATCACACAGTTAAGGCCATAATGGAAGCACAACCTGAACTAGGGTTAACCAAAGAGCCAGTTAGTCAGAAATCTAGAGTAGGGATGACAGAGGATGAGCTGGCTGGATGGCATCACCGACTCGATGGACATGAGTCTGAGTAAACTCGAGGAGTTGGTAATGGACAGGGAGGCCTGGCATGCTGCAGTCAATGGGGTCGCAGAGTCGGGCGCGACTGAGTGACTGAGCTGAAGACTATGGTTGTCTAGAAGGTTTACAGCCTTCCCTAAACTCAGTTGCCCCCTAAGCTGTGCATTTGAACTCCAGTCAGATTTAAAAACACATCTGGAAATGAAACAAATGATTTCGAAAGAGGCTTTTAAACACACATGTACACACAACTTTTTCATTAGAAACTGGGATAAAGAAGAACTCGCCCGGCACTGCTGTTTAGATCCAGAAGCAAGCCCAGGCTTCTGCTCCCTATCGGCAGTCAGGCTGACAGTACTGGGCCCATAGAAAGTGCAGGAGAAACTCTGTTCCCGGCCGCGTCCTCAAATAAACGGTGTCCTCAAATAAATCAGCCAAATAGCCCCGGGGGCAGAGGCTATTCCACAGCCTTGCTATCTCCTCTGTAAACTGGCTAATCATCACCAGAAGGGATTTTTTAGGACACACCGAATTTAACCTTTTTTTTTTTTCAAAGGATCCCAAGGACAGACAGTGACTTGTCTTAGGCCACCATAATCCTGAGTGTGCTTATACATTTTCTAGACCTTTCTACAATGCGTGCATTTTGACTTTGCAGAATTCTTATCTCAACACTTGGACTGTCCTGGGTGAAGGTTTCCTTTGTCACTGATTTTCCTGTCTGGTTGCTTGGGAACAGCAGCCTTGGGGCTTCTGCTGTGGCTTCTATTGAGGTCAGCCTGGAGCCAGGCCGTGTGGCCCTTTCCCTTGAGAGTCCATCTGAAAGCAGAGCGGTCTCCTGGGACAGAGCGCCAAGAGATGGCATCATCTATAGCACCGCCCCCTGGAAAGTGTACTTCCTGCCTGCTGGCAAGGAGATTAGTCAAAGGTTTTGACACTGATATATAGCCCTGATCTTTCAAGCGATTACAGGAACTAACTGGACAGTTACAAGGAATTTTCTTAAATGCTTAGAGAGAGGGAGACTGGTACATCCCTCGAGGTCTACATGAGGGTTTTGAGTAGAAAGAAATTGGGCTCCAGGGAACTCTCCCTCCCAACAGCAGATTCATCTGTGCCGCCTGGGTACTTTCTGTAAGGTTTATCTACATTTATATTTAATGGAAAGGTAACATTTTATGTACAGCCTTTTTACAAATAATAAAAAATTAGAACTTAAGGTGGGTAGTGAATGATTTCGTTTTTGCCTGGCTTCAAGTCATCTTCAAGAATATTCACCTTCACTTCCCCCAGGTTCTTTGTCTGCTCCTCATCCTCCTGTCCCGTGGGGTGTCCCTTCTTAAAGTTTTCCTCTCCCGTTTCCTTTCTCTTTCCTTCAGTCTCCTCTTTCTGCTCTTTCATCCTTTTCCTTTTCTCTCTCTCCTTCCTTCTTTCCTTCCCTCTTTTCCTCCCTCCCTTTCTTTGCCCTTGTTTTCTTCTGTTCTTTCTTTCCTGGCTTTCATCAAACCTTTAAGAGTGCCAGCTGCCATTTTTAAATGCCCGTTTTCATTGCTTGGCCCAAGGGATAGTGCTTTCCAAATTTTTGTTATTTTGCAATCACCTTTCTGGAGAAGGAAATGGCAACGCACTCCAGTACTCTTGCCTGGAGAATCCCATGGATGGAGGAGCCTGGTGGACTACAGTCCACAGGATCGCAAAGAGTTGGACACAACTGAGGACTTCACTTTCACTTCACTTAAAGTTACATGCAGAATGTATAACATTAACGGGGTGAGGCACAACTAAATGTGATTAAAAATTGTACTGTAGAAAATGAGTACTGGAAAGCAAAGTATACTAAATAGAGGAAGCAAAAAAAATTAAGACCAGGTAAATGTTCATTCTGGGGGAAAAAAAAGAAAACATGTAAAGTCAGCAGAAGGAGGGGGGAAAAAAACTCAATGTAACATTATAAAGAAACTAATATCACTTTCTAAAATGGAATCTGACAAGTTGACACGAAGTCATCTGGGGCACGACTAAACACGCATAAGAGGTTTCATATGTTTAGGCATACTCAAGTCGCTTCAGTCGTGTCCAACTCTTTGCGACCCTGTGGACTGTCACCCACCAGGCTCCTCTGTCCATGGGATTCTCCAGGCAAGAATATTGGAGTGGGTTGCCCTACCTTCCTCTAGATATATTGAGGAGTTCTAATATTTCAAAATTTTGTTTCAAAGGAACAAAAATAGATAAAAATAATTTGAATTGTCTTGATAAGGAATTGTATCCCAAGTTTTACTGCTATACTACTTCTGCTATATTATTTGCAGCAAATATTGTACTAAGAGCTCTATGTGGTTTATCTTCTTTAACTTAGTCCTCTTTATAACCGTGAAACGTAAATATTTTTGAGAACTGTTTTACTTTTTAAAAGAAAATATTCTGACTTCAATGGTGTCCATCTTTTTTTTTTTTTTTAAAACAATGGGATAACAATACTTCTTACTTTTTAAAAGAAAATATACTGTCTTAAATGGTGTCCATCTTTTTTTTTTTAAATACTGGGGTAGCAATACTTCAGACAAAACAGACTTTATTTTCCTTTTAATTCTGTATTTATTTATTTTTGGCTGTGCTGGGTCTTCGTTGCTGCATGGACTTTTCTCTGGTTGCAGCGATGGGGGCTACTCTCTGGCTGTGGCGTGCAGGCTTCTCACTGTGGTGGCTTCTCTCATTGCAGAGCACAGTCTCTAGGTGCCTGGGCTTCAGTAGTTGTGGCTCCCGGGTGCTGGAGCACAGTCTCAGCGGTTGTGGTGTGTGCGCTTAGCTGCTCCACAACATGTGGGATCTTCTCGGATCAGGGATCAAACCCATTTCTCCTTCATTGGCAGGATTCTTTACCAGGGAAGCCCCCTGCATCTGTCGTCTTAGCCTTAACCATACCTGAGACACCTTTAATATTTCAGTGGAGGGTTCCTATTTTCAAGGTGAATGTTGGAAAAAGAGCCACGGCACCCAGTAACCTGGGTAAGATTTGATATCATAAAAACTGAATAAGACACTGAGATGAGATTCAGTAGTCAAGAGTCCCTGTGAGTTGTTGATTTCTCTGAGAATTTCAGTATTCTAGATTTAAGGCTGCAAGGTAGGTTCCTATGCCTGAAAAAAAGAAGGAATATTGCCACAAAGAAAACATTTTGCCACTTTATGTGCTTTTATTCAACCAATACCTCATGTCTAACATTTCCATAGGTTAGAAGTATAGATCCGAGAGGAAGTCGGTTTTGCAGGGCATGAGTGAAAAGACCAGGTGAGTGAACCAAGTTTACTGAGTGAACTAAGAAAGCTGTACACTAAAACCATCTTTAGTATAAAAAATAAATCACACGAAACATAAACATATTCCAAACACAGTTGTATACTTGGTGCTACGTTTGCTCACAGAAGAGCTGCAGTCCACAGTCAACTATCACGATTATGTATCATAGCAAATATCCTAAGTCTTACTGCTCACCTTTTGCGAGGTTACCTAGCGGGACTTTAAAGGAAAAGCAAAATTATGGTCCAGATGAGCTCTCTGGGGTGCACATCTGCATGCCTCCTCCAGAAGATTATAAGTAAGGTGAACATATGCTCTGGTTTCCTAGGACAGTTCTGTTTTGTGCTCGTCCTGATATGAGACTTCATAGCACTCCCCCTTTACACTCTTAAGACACGCTCTCACCCTAGAAAGTGAAGTAAGTTGAATTTTATAACATCAATATTTTGAGCAACATGTTCTACACGCCTGCTGTGTTGAACACAGCACAGGTGTCCAACAGATTCATTTTCTCTGATGTGAACAGGACCGACAGTGACCTCGTTGGTGTGAGTGACTGGCAGGATGCAGCTGGGTGCACAAGGAGCCCAACCCCACAGAACACACATCCTCTGACACCTATCACGTTGGCTTCTTGTTCTCTTTTGGAACAGAATCTGTGAATGGGAGCACATATTGATTCCTTAGGTCTTGAGAGTCTCCTAAATATCTCACAGCTAGGGACCAGAGAGTTCTTTCGGAAAATCCAGTGCATTTTCTAATGGGATACATGATAGTAAAATAGGTGACTATGAAAGAGTCACTATATTTCAGGTGTGCAGTTATGGATATTTTGTGGACTACTGAAAATAACTAGATTTTAAAAATCATATGGAATTATTAAAAAAAAAACTTGTATAATATACATCTCACATGTTTTCAGATTTATAGTTATAGTTCTATTTTATGGGTAAGTTTCTTTTTACATCTTGAAAAGAAACCTTAATAATGCATTAAAAAAAAAAAAGGAAACAATAGTGTCATTTCCAAGCTTTTCAATGATTCACTACCCTATGATATTTTTTTCCATCCAGGCTGGTTTATAAAGGAAAGTAAAAACGACAATAAAAGAAATGTACCAATTTATTCTCTACTAATAAAGTATTGAACATTAATGAAAAAAGTGTGAAATACTGGAAAGCAACACAGAGCAATTCCATTACCCATTGCAGTTTGGGGTCATATACTGTATATAAAGAGTAATTACTTCATTGGTTGGAGACCTCAGTGGAGGAATATAGAATTTGATGAAAGATTTTAAAATAAAAAATTTTATCCCAAAGCATTTCCTTTTCAAAATTTGCCAACACTCCAGACTTTTTTATTTTGAATTTTGGTGGCCAGGGGTGACAAGCTTGGAGGGTGGGATGGGTATGCAGAAGGAAGAAAAATTTTAAATGAGCAGATTTTAAAAAACTCTTTAGCCAATACTCAACATTAGTACTTGGATTTAAAGTATCTACTAAAAATAGTCTTTGTAGATGCCTAAAATGATACATCTTATTAATGAAGGGCTCGTATTTTATATTTGCACACTGCATTATTAATGTTAAATCTGGTGGTTTCTAACAACCTTCCAATTTCCATTTTTGAATCAAGTTTCTAGATTTCATTTTCTTGCTGATCATGGTGTTTATAATAATAAGTTTCCAAATCTTTGCAAGTCTTTTCTTCTTGTTTATCCTCACAGGGATCCTGGGCAGGAACTGAAATCTTCTTGGGTAGAATGAGGTCACAGTATATCATGCAGAGAATAGACTCTGGAGTTGGCTAGTCGTAGTCCTAATTCCAAGTGCTGTCATTTACCACGAGCCTGTTTTCTCTTCTGTAAAGTAGGGAAAAATACATTGGAGGATAGTGGTGAGGACTGAATGAGCTATGTGAAGAGCATTTTATGGTGCTTAATGAGTGTTTACATTTTACTTCTAAAAATAATTTAGAATACAAAAAAATAAATTAAGGAAAAAGCAGATAAACCATATAAAATCATGTCCAGTGAGTGCTGATTCATTTATGTCTTCTATCCCTATTACTTTTATAGTAGTTATAGAAAATCAGGGAACTATTCTGTGTATAAAAGTAAAATATATTGATTGCAAAGAATCTGAATATTATAAGAAGGCATGAGGAAGGCAAACATCCATTTTACCTTTAGTATTTTGACATATTCCCTTCATCATTTTTCCATCCTACCCATTTCAAAAATGTTAGGATTATGCTGTATATTACATTTACTTCCCATTCTTTTAAATTTCTAGATCATAAGTATTTTCACTCTTTTAAGCAGTATTTTGTGATTTCCTAATAGTCTTATCATTTGTATTAACATAATTAATTATACCCAACATGTTAATGATTTTTGTTACTATAAAAAAAACTGCCATGAAAACTGCTTCGGATGTTTGTTGAATATACTAGAAATCCCATCCCTTCATTTGTCATATTTTTGAAATTTTTTTCCCACTTAGCCTTTTACATTTATAACTTTTGATATGTTTTTATTTTATGTAACTTTAGCTACTAATTATTTTTGTGATTTTCTTTACTGCTTGTATGTTTAGAAAGTTCTTTCCTATTCCAAGGTCAGTAAATAACTTACCTATCTTTTCTTCTGCTTTTATAATTTTTTAGTTATTTGCTTTTAAATTAATGTATATTTGGGATACTTTAGTTTGAGACAGATGCTGAGGTAGATTTGAGCTATCTCAAATAGGTTTGAAAATCTATTAAGGCATGATTTAATATAATTTTCCCCTAATAGTTAAAGCAATTACCCAGTAACATAATATTTCCTTCTTTATGATAGATTTATGATGGTGCTTTATCATACAACGATTCCTCTTTTAATGCTCATCTTTCATATTTTAATTATGTAAATATCTGGAACAATAAGTGCTTTCTCATTATTTCTCTTCTGCAAACATTGCTTAGCTATAGGTACTCTTCCAAATTTTAAAAATACTTCATCAAATTCTCCCCATTTTACACCAAACACATCAGGATTTGCTTGCAAAATTAAAATTTTATGTTCAACTAAAAGAATACATTCTTTTAATATTCAGTCTTCCATTGCAGAAATATATTATCTCTAATTTCTTAATAAAGATTCTGTGCATTTCTTTTTAAGGTATGGCTAAGTACCTTATACATTTTTTTGCTATTGTGAAAGAAATATTCTTCACCTCATAATTTCAGACTGGTTAGAGTTTATTCTCAGTAAACTTTCATTGTATAACCAGCATGCTTCATCTTCAACTTATTCTGCATGTAGAAAAATATTTTGTAAGAACACATTACTTCATAGATGTAAATGAACTTAGCTGGTGCTTGACAGAGAACAATGAAGGCTATGGAGATTATTAGAGCAGACCAATTCTGCAATTATAAAAGGAACAAGAAGGAGCCACTGGTTGTCCATTTTATTCTAAAATGTACAATTGCATAGGTGAAATGAATGCATTTTGTTTTATTCCTGGGGAGGGGAAAAAAGACCAGAAATCGATGCACCCGTGTTTGTAATGACAAGTGAAGGGCAACTTTTGAAGACAGTGGGGACTCCGAGAGTGTGTCATTGTTCTCTAAACTTTGAGCCTCATGCATTTCATCTACCTCATTGCCTGACAGTCCGTTTGGCATAAGTGAGATGAATCATGTAGGCAGTATCTCCTGTGGGAATTAAATTTAAAGTGAAGGCTCTAAGTAACTGGTATCTAAAGATCATGTTATGAAACTGGCATCCACATCCCCAATCCCACTGTACCCTGTTGTCCTTGGAGGCTGCCCACACACCTGTCATTCACTTGCCCTCACTTTCCAAGGTGGCAGGATGCCAGCCCCAGCAAGTGTTCACAGTGCAAAGTGCTTTAGACTCTGCTAAAATGAAAGTCAGTATGTAAATGTGCAACATGACGACATTATTATTCTGGTTTCCTGGCTGCTTCCAGCAAGCACTGACTGCCACATGAGGTCTCAAGTGTTCTGGCAGTGTGCAAGTGTTCAGAAGTTAAAAGTAATGAAATTGGATCTACATTTCCACAGAGATTCAAGCTGGCATGGAGAAATGGAGTCATGGGTTGGATGGTCTCCACCAAACAGCCTAGGCAAGTGCCTCTGGTGCCAGGCTACTAAGCAGAATTTTCTATCGTGAAAGGCCACCATTATTTCTTCCTCTGGGTCTAAAATTACAAAACGTGCACATTACCCCCCAGGTTCACACCACTCTTTGGGTGCTTTATGCTCAATCTGCACCCATTCGCTGGAGCACACACCAGCTTTGCTTAGGTCCAGCACAAGTTTTAAGATGAGGAATTAAATACAAATAGAGGGAAAATGTTTAGTTAGAACCCTGACTAATCACCCATCTGCTGGAGCACACAGCTTAGGGCCAGCACACGTTTTAAAAGGAAGAATTAAATACAAATAGGGGGAAAATGTTTAGTTAGAACCCTGACTAATAGAGCATGAAGTATGTAGCTCTATTCTTAAGACAGGGCCCAGGCTATGTATTTTGCTGTCCCTAAGGTGCTGTCTAGAAGTGTCCACTTACTGGATTTCAGTTGATTTTATTATTTTTAATTAAAAAAAAATTTTTTTGTGTGCAGTTTTCATTGCTTACAGGTCTTATTTGCACCCAGCATTCCCTGCTATTAAAATAATCTGGAGCCAAGACCGAACTTAGGTCTGTGGGTGGTAGGCCAGAAAACTGGGTCTGCTAAGTATCATGTCATGGTGGGCCCAGGGTCAGCAGAGATTCCAGATTTGGTCATTCTGAGACCTGACTTCCCTCTTACAACTTCACGCTTCCTGTCCCCCTGCTGAAATGTTTCTGTTCATCAGGGCAAGAGCCACAGAATTTGAGTCTTGTGCTTTGCAGCCACCTGTACACTGACACAGGTCTCCAATGCTGAGTGCTCTTCCTGCTCCACCTCCCTTCTTGTCTAAAATTTTCAGGGGCTGCATGCATCCACTTATATCCATGGAAAAATGAAGTTCATTTATGTTTAAGAATGTAAGTGTTGACAATGAAAAGAATTCAAGCCCTGAAGGATATAGATACCTTTACTCACATAGAATCTCTTTTTTATTGTGTTTTAGGACAGTGAAAAAAAGGGATTTATAAATAAAATTTATGCCATCCAGGAGGTATGTATCAGTGTCCAGAACATCCTAGATGAAGTGGCTTCCTTTGGCGAAAGGATAAAGAAGTGAGTGATGCTGACATGCGAGCCCTGGCTTTCTGGGGGACAGTGTCCATTTGTTTCTCAGAGGGTGAAATGCCACATTCTTTCTGGCAGGGGACACTCCGTCTGGGTGATCTATTGCTCAGTTTCATCATTATTTACTTTGTTTCTGCCAGTCTTTGGTTTTATGAAAGTTCTGTCAATTTCCTCCTTGAAATTTAGAACATATTGGTTGGAAAGAAGTCATACTTGTAGCTTTGAAAAAAATAACACCGTCCTAAATTTTAGCACATTTTCACAACGAGACTTTGTTCTTAGAATATGAAATTGCAATAGAAAAAAAAAAATAAATAAATCCAGTTAAATGAGGATTTCAGGTAATCAAGACACACCTGTATTTTATTATTGGTCAAGTTAGTTTCATCAATAAAGTTAAATTAGAAAAATATTATAAACAGCACCCTGGAAAATATTCTTTCAATTCTAACTAGCTGAGATCATAATTATAGATGAAATAAACTAATACTTTGTCATTTAGAAAATAAACAGTTTTTATAATTTAAAAGTTAGGAATTAGAGATTCACAGAGAACAAAAGTAAAATTAAGAAACAATTTGCATTTATTTATCTTATATACTAATATATATTTTAAAACAACTTTTATTATAAAAATGGTAAGGTAGATTTATAAATAATAATCAGTGAAAAGTATACTAAGGGCTTATGCCACTAAACTACATGAAAATTGGCCTGCATAATGATTTCTAAATGGTCTGTTCAAGAAGGGGTGCTTTATACCTGGATAAGCCTATATGTTTCTAGTTTCATATCTCTATTCATTGTTTATTATTCATAACCAAAAGTATGCGGCAGATTTGGATGCTTGGGCATACACAGAAATTGAAAGGAGTAAATTATTTAAACTAAAGGTGTGGGTCCTTCATCTGGTGCCTTTCATGTTTCAAGGCATAATGCATTTTATTTTGTATAATTTTTAATACATTTCCACATATGCATAGGTGCTGAGTTTCCACTTTCTCACATTAGACACAACAGCCTCCCTCTGACTCCCAAATGGGACTTTTAAGCAACATTCAGTATCAGACTTCTAAAGATTGATTTCCACATCTTTCTTCTTCTTCGTGTTTTTCCATCTCTAAGAAATGTTTCCTTGTTCTCCACAACCTTTCTGCAGAAGCAGAGTGTAAAGTCCTAAATGGGGCATTTCCCTACTGGGTGTTGTCCTTTCCCTGAGGTATAGTGTGTGGACTATCTGACAGGAATATCTCATTTATAGCAGAAGACCCCGGGTCAGCTCTGAGGTCAGGACTGTTGCCGGGGACCAGCCCCGGCTGATCCAGGGTATTCGAAGGAGAGACGGCGTAGGCGAAGATCAGGAAACAATTGCTTAATTAAATGTTAATTAAGGATATAAAGAGTAATAGAATGAGGATAGCTCAGTAAAATTCAGTGAAGAAAAGAGGCTGAAATAAGGATAGCTCAGTGAGGAAATTCAGTGGAGAAAAGAGGCTGAATAATTCAGCCAGAAGGTAAGAGAAAGAACGACATGGTGAGACCAAGTTTCGGTGAACAAGGCCCGCACTTTATTTTCCAAAGTAGTTTTTATACCTTAAGTTATGCATAGAGGATAATGGGGGAAGGGGTAGAGTCAGGCAGCAAGCCAGGCTTTCTTCCTGCAAACATATCATATGCAAAAGCTTAGGTGATTTGCATCATCTTCTGGCCCGGAGGCCTGTTAACATTTTAAGACCTTTTCTTCAGAAAACTTATTTTTCTCTAAAGGTGATTGGTCAGGAGCCACCCTCCAAAAGCATTAGATAAAGTTGCATTCCTACAGAGCAAAGGTGTGGTGGGCTAAAACAAGAAAAAGAATTAACTCAAGGGTCCCAGGTTACAAACATTAAAGCTACTACTTACACCAATTATATTAATCAATACACTGCCAGGGACACAGCAGGTAAGGGATATGGAAACTTAGCAGCAAACATTGGCCCAACAAGTGAAAATCCCTTCACCAATACAATTTCTAATCAATCTTTTAACTACTCAAAAGAATCTGTGTTTAGACAGTTTAGAACATCTCCTGCCTCTCACAGTTGGGAGGCTCTGAACAATCACATGAGGCCGGAAAAACCTATTCAGGCAGGCTAGAGGATTTCCAAAGGAGTTTGTAGGTTAAACACTGTCACACCCAGGAATTATTAACTGGAGCTGTAAGCTAACTTTTTTCAGAGAGGTAGTGGGGGACAGCCCCCCGTAAAGTCAGAGGTGTAGGTGAAAGCACAAAGCAGAAAGTAGGCAGACTCTGGTTTTGGGGGTAGATTGCTCGAGAATTTCCAGGGAGACTCCTGAGGCTTGATCCCGCCTTTGCGTATGCCAAGCCTCCTTCCTCATGACCTTTGCCAGAGGCGGAGCTCGCTCCCCGCAGACTGTGAGTGCCTGAAGGGGCGAGGCTTCTTTGTGACTCTGGGTGTTAGGAGACCTCAAACCGGTACTGGAAAAGACCATGGCCAGTTGAAGGAAATAACCAGGTCGTGGCTGTGGACCAGCCGTGGGGAAAACTGGATTTGATCGAACTTTCTAAGGGGTAGACAGAGATAGAGGTGTAGGCTGAGGTACAAGAACATAGCCTAGAATCTGGTGAGTCTTGTTGGAACTCTCTTCTGCATAATCATCTTTGGACTACTAAAATGAGAGAAACTCCCCTGGAGTCACATTGGATAAAATGGATCTATCTAGAAAGCAGATTTAGATGCAATCTTTAAGTGCAAAATGGAAGTCTCCATAATTACATCTTGTTATGAAATAATCCTCCCAGAATTTTCTTGAATAGCATCTCTTGGTAGGGAATGGTATAGGATCACATTCTAGATTTAGATTCCATGATGCACTGCGGAAATAAAAAGGGCGGTCTTTTTTCCTCTGACATTAGCTACACTGGTATTCATTGCCATTTATCCTTTCAAGAGGAATAAGAACACAGGGAGCACTTCAGTGAGGCTGCCCAGGAGGAGGGTTTTCCGCGTGAGGATGGTGTGACGGATGGCTCTGAGCTCAACCACGGGAGAGCACACAGACCCTCAGCCTTCTGTTCTCTTCACAGCGGGCAGAAGCAAGGGAACTACAGGCGTCAGTGAGGAGGGAAGGCATGCTCCTTTACCTGGTGACAGTTACAGGACGCTCACTCTGGCCATAGGACATAAAAAAACATGACAGAAAAGCCAGACCCCAAGAGTTACTAAAAATAAGACAACCCAGTTCGATCAAACTGTGGCTTTTTTATTTGGGGGAAAAAAAATTTAGGAGATGTGACCTAGAGAAAGATAAAAAGCAAGTCATATGCCACAAAGTTAAGGAATGACTCTTTAAGTATTAGGCTGAAGGGTAGTACATGAGAAAATCTCTTGACAAACATCCTTTATTGGATTACAGACTTCTCTGGAAAAACCCAGTCCAAGTGAATAGAGCATCCATTACCAGGAAATTATAAGAAATAAACACTGACAGTTATCCGTATCATGTACAATTTCAGTATTTTCTCCAAGTGTCTCTGGGGCCCTTCTCACTGCCAAGAAGTGCTGTACAGTACTTCTGGAGCTTAATGGCTCTAAATAACATCAGCTTGATTCACGAAAACACGCTGCCATCACTGCCAGTCTTTCTGGATACAGTGAAAGCTGTCCCTATTTTATACCAGGAAAGCTGATGCTCAGAGAGGTCAACCACCTAAAGTCACAAAACAGAATCTAGGCTTTGAACACAGATTTGCTACTTATTTTGGTTGTTTTTATTAAATTATGCTAAAGAGTCACTCAAACATACGTTAGTTCCTCCTTGGGGGCCGAGCACTGAGGCAGTAGTATGCCTGTAAATGGAGACACGGTTCATATACCTGACCTCGAAGGCTCCACGCAGTGAGTCTGTTTATAATTTTGTCATTCTCTCTTAAAAACTATCAGAGACTTACTACGGATGTTCTACACAAAAAGCCTGAAAATATCTGTTCTTTCCATGTTCTGTTTGCCTTCTGTCGTGATTTTTCCTTTTTGTCCCATTGAAGTCCTTCCCATCTTCTTGGTACTATTTTGTATAACTTCTCCTTCTGTTCGTTGATCCCACTTTTGTTCTTTGTTCTGATGTTTTATCCCTGTCAATACTCAGTCTTGCGTCCATCCCTGGCTCTAACCCTCTACATTATCAAAAGCCCACCCTTTTCCAGCTTCAACTTCCTTTGTAGTCTTCAACTGTGCCATGTTCTCCTTTGCTGAAACAATGCAGGGAGAACAGCAGATAATGCTAGCTTTACTTCCTAATTATCTATGCACTGCTGGGAGGAGGGCAATGATGGGAACAAAGTTTTTCAAAATTTCCCCTTGCTGACTTCTAGTTCCATCTGAAACATAGCTGAAGTGGAAAGTATTTTTCTAAGGATTTCTAAAGTTCTGAGGATTTCCACTACAGTGTTAAGATTTAGGTCTATAGACAACTGCTGGCGATATTTTTATTTCCAGTGTGGGTAATCCTATGTGAGAGTTCACAGAAGAAAGAATGGTAGACCCAGGGGCATTCTCCTCTATGAGAAGTTGGAGAAAACAAGATTGAGTACTAGTTTTAGAAGTAGAAAAAGATTTTTAAACCCTAGGAAGTCACCCAAGTAGTATGACGACTTTACACCCTGAAGTCACCTCAGCCAATGTTGAGGGGTTGATGTCAACACCCCTTACCTGGGTCCTGTATTCAGGAAAGCCCACGACCACTGGCATCTCTTCCCCAAAGAAATACATCTTTCCTAGATCTGTAGTCACATTCATTTTCATCTTTGAGAAAAGTGTGAAGTGCTCAGATTGCTGATGTGTTTGATTTCTCATTCAGTACTTTCAACTGGACCGTCCCATTCTTAAGCTGGCTGGCCATTGTAGCCCTCTGTGCGTTCACAGTCATCCTGTACTTCATTCCGCTGCGATACATTGTCCTTGTCTGGGGTAAGTAAAGCCTCTTTAAAAAAAAAAAAAAACTGTCATAGCTGCTAAGAACAAACTATTTTTAAGGGATGAGTTATACTGTCAGTAGTTCCCTGTATTTATGGTCATGAAGCTATTCTATGATGAAAAGAGACAGGTCAGTTAAAAATCACAACAGTCTGAAGATTTAGGTCTACCTGCAAAATGCATTTCTCTTATCTGGCACCATAGGCTCCATCATACTATAAACATGTATTGGTGCAGATTCTCCATACATCAAAGTGTAGCTTTGTCTAGATAGCACTCTGATTTATTTTCACCACTTACACGTAAACAGAGGCACTGCGATCTGTAAGGTGCATTTAGGACAATATGCTTTTGTACTGTGGTACTTTATCTTGTGGAAGTGTCCGTAAGCATGGTGCTGTATACGGCTGCATGTTTAAGAGGTCACCCCTAGGAAACAGGAAGAGGGTCTTTGGCATCGGAAGGCTGCTCGGGAACAAAAACCTCCGCTCTGTGTGTGCTGAACAAGAATGCTTCTATAAAATCTCACTTTCAAGGTGCTATCTGGGGAGGGGGTGTCCTAATTTTTAATGCAATTATGCTGCATGCTGACAGTTCCTATGTACCTAGACTCTATTTAGGGCTTCCCTGGTGGCTCAGATGGTAAAGTGTCTGCTTGCAATGGGGGAGACCCAGGTTCGATCCCTGGGGTGGGAAGATCCCCTGGAGAAGGAAATGGCAACCCACTCCAGTATTCTTGCCTGGAGAATCCCATGATGGAGGATCCTGGTGGGGTACAGTCCATGGGGTTGCAAAGAGTTGGACACGACTGAGCGACTTCACTTTAGACTCTATTTAAGGTGGTACTTACAGCACTCTTCGTAGTTTGCTTTTCCTCACCCAACAAAATTCTTTTGGTTGGAAAAGTCAATTTTCAGTCTCTGAGATTGATGAACGTATAAAACTACATTAATGAGAGAGAGAGAGATATATATATATATAGAGAGAGAGAGAGAGAGAAAGAGACTGGGTAGGAGTAGAATGCTCTACTTGCCCCTGGCCTGCATACATCTGAGATTACTAAACTTATACAAAATGCAGAGAGCCAAATGGGTTTTAACTTCAGAAAACATGGGACTTACACTTAAAGCAAAAAGATGAAAAGCAAAGTTTTGTTCTTTTCCTATCAAGGCTTTTAAAGAAATATGTTGGAATAAAATGGAAAAGGGTCTGATGTCTTCAGGCCCCCCGTCTTAAAATCCTTGAATCTCGCTCTTCTTTTTGGCTGTCTTGTCATATCTTGAGCAAGCCTCTTGCCCTTTTTATCACCATCATTACCTATACATCTTGGGTAGGGAGTGGAGGGTGAAGGGAAGGGTGATTATGTTTTCTTGTCTTAATTCCTATAATCTAAAGAAACAGGAGAGCGCTTTCATTATCCAAGGGAAGAGGTATTTCCCCCACTATGTTCTTGGGACCCGATTGTATGTTCTTGCATTCCTTCCTCTGATATTTAAAACAGATGCTGTTTTATTGAAGGCATTAGGGTAGGGCGTTAGGTGTGGCAGTTTATTACCTCTAACCTACCCAGGTCAGATCTGCCATCTCAGTTGTGATAGGTGGGGAACTTCTGGTTTCTTTTCCCCAGGCTGTCAGAAAGTGGAGCCCACGGCAGACATCTGGCCGTATAACCTGGGGTGGCCTCACTGGCAAGCTGTCTTAAACGTAATTTTCAGAGAATGTGTTTGGGTCTCTTGTTTCATCAAATAAAATAAAACAAAGAACAGTATTCCTTTAGTGGTAGGTGATTGCTGAAATATTAAACAGAAATTTAAGACATGGGTCTCACATGGGGAGACAGAGACCAAATCATAATTGCATTATTCTGCCAAAATCCTTTAAGAAGAGCCCAGATGCTCTGCTTTGTGACCCAGTCTGTTGATTTCACAAAAAGCTCTTTGTTTACGTTTATGTGAATATGCTTGTTAATTTATTAAGTCCCATATAAATTTAACACAGTAGACTTATCCAACTGAAATTCTACATTATACCATAGAATATGAAGAACAGATAACTCTAGTTTTATACATTATTTTGACATTTCTACCTCATCAGGTTTTGTTTTTTTTTTTGTATACTAGCTCCAAATCCACCTGTTATCTGCTCTTCATCCATATTTGCTCTCCAGGTAGTGCAAAGGGTTCACTGTTGGATAATTTAGCTTGGGTGGATATGCCTCATTTTAATGGTTCTTGGCTGTTCTAATCCAAGAAGTGATCCAAGTAAGTCAATCACAGCAGCATCTTTTGCAAGCATTAAATTTAAATTTCTTGTAATTTAAAAGGAAAATTGGCTTCTAAAAATTTCAATGCCAGAGATAGGGAAATGGAAACATTTTTTTCTGTGTGATGAAGATCTACTCTCCTAGCAACCTTCAAATGTGTATTACAGCATTATTAACTCTAGTCGCCATGCTGGATGCTATATCCCAATGACATTTAAAAATTCTTATTTTTTGTTCGAACTTTGGTGCTGTGTGGGCTTTTCTCCAGTTGTGGCAGGTGGGGGCCAATCTCTAGTTGTGAAGCGCGGGCTCTAGAGAACAGGCTCAATAGTTGTGGTGCTCAGGCTCAGCTGCTCTGCAGCGCATGAGATCTTCCTGGATCAGGGATCGAACCCATGTCTCCTGCATTGGCAGGTGGACTCTTTACCACTAGATCACCAGGGAAGCCTCCCGTGACGTTTTATAACTGGAAATTTGTACCTCTTGACTCCCTCACCCACTGCCCACTCGCCCACCTCTGTAACCATTAGTCTGTTTTCTGTATCTATGAGCTTTGTTTCTGTTTGTATTTTAAGGATTCCACATGTAAGTGAAATCTTACAGTATTCGTCTTTGACTTATTTCACTTAGCATAATGAATGCCTTTGAGGTCAATCCTCGTTATCACAAATGGCAACATTTCAAATTGCCATTTGTTTTTTAATGGCTCAATAATCTTCCATTGTGCGTATGTACACCACAGCTTTATCCGTTCACCCATGAACGGACACTTAGGTTGTTCTCATGTCTTGGCTATTATAAATAATGCTGAATGAACATGGGGGTGCACATGTATTTTTAAATTAGTGTTTTTGTTTTCTTCAGATAGATACCCAGAAGTAAAATTTTAGGATTATAGTAGTTCTATTTTTGATTTTTGGAGGAACCTCCATACTTTATTCCATAGCTGTTGTTCAGTCGCTCAGTCCTGTCCAACTCTAGGGACCCCATGGACAGCAGCACACCAGGCCTCCCTGTCCTTCACCATCTCCCAGAGTTTGCTCAAATTCATGTCCACTGAGTCCATGATGCCATCCAACCACCTAATCCTTTATCGTCCCCTTCTCCTCCTACCTTCAACGTTTCCCAGCATCAGGGTCTTTTCCAATTAGTCAGCTCTTTGCATCAGGTGCCAAAGGATTTTCCATAGTGGTTGCACTGGTGGACATTTCTTCCAACAGTGCACAAGGGTTCCCCTTTCTCCAGATTTTCACCAACAATTGTTATTTACTGTCTTTTAGATGATACAGTCATTCTGATAGGTGTGAAGTGGTATCTCACTGTGGTTTGTATTTTGCTTTTCCTAATGATTAGTAATATTGAGCATCTCATGTACCTGTTGGCCATCTGTCTTCTTTAGAAAAACATCTATTCATATCCTTTGCCTGTTTTTTAATTGGTTTGTAGTTTTTGACTATTCAGCTGTGTATGTTTTTAATGTATTTTGCCTACCCCCTTATCAGGCATAGGATTTGCAAATATTTTCTCCCATTCTGTAGGTTCCTTTTCGTTCTGTTGGTTTCCTTTGCTGGGCTTTTTAACTTGACGCAGTCCCACTGGGTTACTTTGTTACCACCCATGTTTTCTCCTAGGAGTTTCATGCTTTCACGTCTCACATTCCAGTTTCAGTCCATTTTGAATTTTTATAAATGACGTAATAGTCCAGCTTCATTCTTTTGCTGTGCCAGTCCAATTTTCCCAACATCAATTTATTGAGGAGACTGTCCCCATTGTATATCCTTGGCTGCTTTGTTGTAAATAATTGACTATATATGCATGGGTTTATTTCTGGGCTATCTTGTTCCACTGATCCATGTCATGTTTTTATGCCAATACCATACTGTTTAGTTATGAGGGGCCTGTAATATAGTTTGAAAGCAGGGAGTGTGATAGCTCCAGATTTATTCTTTTTTAGTACTGCTTTGGCAATTCGGGGGACTTTTGTGGTTCCATACAAATTGTGGGATTGTTTCTATCTCTGGTAGTACATTGTAGTATATAGAAATGCAATAGCATTTTATACATTGCTTTTGTATCCTGAAACTACTGAATTCATTTATTAGTTCTTACAGTATTTTGATGGAGTGTTTTGGATTTTCTATATATAAAGTTATGTCATCTGCAAAAAGCGACAGTTTTACTTCTTCCTTTCCAATTTGGATTGTTTTAAAGTCTGTCTTATGTAAGTTATAGCTTCCCTTGCTTTCTTTGGGTTTCCATTTGCATGGAATATGTTTTTTCATCCCTTGACATTTAGTCTCGTGTGCCCTCACATCTGACTTCATCTCAAAGGCAGCATATAGAAGAGGCTTTTTTTTTTTTTTTTAATTCACTCAGCCACTCTATGTATTTAGATTGGAAAATTTAGTTCATTTGAAGTAATTATTGCTCCATATATCTACTGTTGGCTTTTGCTATACGGTTACTGCAAGGCTTACTTATAAAAACTTAAGTTTGAATGCATTTGAAAGTTCTAGATTTTGTTTCCCCATGTTTCATGTTATTTTACCTTTTTAAAATTAATATGCTGTGTATCCCTTAACTAATTATATTTTTACTATATTCGTTGTTTAATCTTCATAATAGTTTTAGAAATGATTAATCCACTACATTTATTATTTACCTTTATTAGTGACATTTATACTTTCATGTGTTTTCTTGCTACTTATAGCACAGTTTTTTGGCTTAAAGAAATCTCTTTGACATTTGTCATAAGGCCAGGTTAGTGATGATAAACTCTTGGCTTTTGCTTGTCTGGTAAACAATTTTTCAGTTCTGAAGGATAGCTTAGCTGAATAGAGTATTCCTGTTTGGAAGTTTTTTTCTTTTTCTTTCAGTGCTTTGAATACATTATGCCATCTCTTTCAGGTCTGTGAAGTTTCTCCTCAAAAATCTGCCCAGACTTCTGGAGATTCTCTTCTACATGACAAGTTGTTAGTCTCTTGATGCTTTCATTATACCTGTCCTTAACTTTTCATATTTTAATTATATGTCTTGATGGGGGTCTCTTTGGGTTTCTCTTATTTGGAACTCCCTAGGCTTCCTGGAGGAGAAGAAAATGGCACCCCACTCCAGTACTCTTGCCTGGAAAATCCCATGGATGGAGGAGCCTGGTAGGCTGCAGTCCATGGGGTCGCTAAGAGTCGGCCACGACTGAGCAACTTCACTTTGACTTTTCACTTTCATGCATTGAAGAAGGAAATGGCAACCCACTCCAGTGCTCTTGCCTGGAACAATCCCAGGGACGGGGGAGCCTGGTGGGCTGCCATCTCTGGGGTCACACAGAGTCAGACACGACTGAAGCAATTTAGCAGCAGCAGCAGCAGGCTTCCTGGATCTGTATGTCTGTTTCCTTCCCCAGATTAGGGAAGTTGTTAGCCATTATTTCTTAAAACACATTTCCTGCCCTCTTTTCTCTCCTCCTCTATGACTCCCTATAGTGCAAACGTTAGTATGTTTCACCGATCCTTTGTGTTTTTTTTCATCTAGCCTGCTGTTGAATCCCTCTAGTTTATTTTTCAGTTCAATTATTTTATGCTTCAGCTCTGTGTCTTCTATTTGGTACTTCATCTGTTATTTCTTTGTTGACGTTCTCACTGTGTTCATCCATACTCTCCTGAATTTGGTGAGCATATTTATGTACATGACTTTGAACTCCTTATCAGGTAAATAACATCTGTTTCATTAAGGACTTTTTCCCCTTAGGTTTATCCTGTTCTTCCATATGAAATGTCCCTCATTTTGCTTGAATCTCTATGTAGGTTCCTATGCATTAGATGAAAGAGCCACCTCTCCCAGCCTGGAAGTAGTGGTCTTGTGTAGAAGATGAACCTTATTATCCAACTTTGCCTTAGCTCTCAGTAGTTGAGGATGTGCCAAGACCTGTCTGTCAGTGTATTGAACAGGAGGCTCTCAGTCAGTACCTAGACTCAGGCTCACTGAACGTCAGCCCTTTGGGCTGCAGCTTTTAAAGCAAATACACACAGTGGGGCTGCAAGTGTAGGCCCAGCTGGCTGCCAGAGCCAGAGGATCTGGAGGTGTCCCCTGGGTGACAGTCACAAAAATCGGGTTGAGTCTGTAAGCTCCTTTCTGGGAGATAACTGATGAGCCGTGGTGAGGGAGAGTGGCAATGACAGCACCCCCAGCCTCTGTTCCCTGAGGGTCCCTCCACAGGCCTTCAGATTTGTGCCAAACCTGAAAAGTGGTGCCTCAGGCCAAAGCTCTAGAACAAGCACGTAGGTTTCTTTCACAGAAACACTGGGGGTGTGTTTCAGTCTCCCGTTTGTGCAGTGCCCTGGTGGGGGCAGCTTGCTGAGATCTGTCTCTTGGGTGTTACAGTTCTAGCGGACCCAGGCACACCAGCTCCCCTGACCTCCAGAGTCAGGTGGTCGAGGGGCATTCCCTGGGTGGCAGCTGAAAAAACTGGGGCACCAGACATGTATAAGAGCGTCCCTCTGAGGTGTCTGGAACGGTTCACAGTCAGCCCTTAGATGTGTGTTTAATTAGAAGCCTGCCCCTCAGGCTGCAGCCATAAGCTTACAGGCCTGTTTTACAGAGAGACTGAGCTCCTTGGTCTATACTTTTTGCTGTGCCCAGAGGGTGTCAGAACTCTTTTCTCCATTGGTCACAGTCGTTTAGAACCTGCAAACATCAGTCCCCTGGCCACCAGAACTAGGCAATGTAGGGGTGCCTCCTGAGAGCAGCTGCAAACACTGGGGCACCAGACAAGCCTCTGGGAGATGCTGGCCGGCTAGAGAAGGCAATGACTGCATCCTCCAGCCTCCACTGTTTCCTGACAGCCCTTCCAGAGGCTCCTCTAAGTGGGCCAGACAGGAATCCTGCCCCTTAGGCCAAAGCCCCCAGACAAGCAAATAGCCCCTTTCTTGGAAAGACTGGGAGTGTGTCTCAGTTTGCTGTCTGGTCCCCTGGGAGTGGTGGTCTGCCAAGAACTGTCTCTCCAAATGTCATAGTTCCACAGACCCAGGAATGCAAGTCCTCTAGCCTCCAGAGCCAAACACTCAAGGGGTAGCCCCCTGGGTGGCAGCCACAAAACCCAGGACACTAGACAGGTATAAAAGTTCCCCTCCAGGAGATACTGGTGCTCTGAAGTGCAGTACAGGCAGAGCTCAAAGATGGGACTTACCAGCTTCCATCCCCAGAGAGTATCCCAGCAGGTCCCTGCCTCTCTGGCCAACACCTTAAGATCAGTAGATGGACTTTCTTCACATAGAACCTGGGCATCTTTCAGACAGTTGCGCTTCTGTGCTGGGTCCTGTGATGAGTGAGTGCTCACGAGCTCTTTAAGAGCTATTTTCCTTTCACTGCAGGCTTCTGGGTCCCATGGCTGCAGCCTGTTGGTTTTGAAAGCCAGGTGCCTGGAGGGCTCATCTCTCAGGTGCAGGTCTTAAAAGCTGAGGTGCCTTACGTGGTGTACAAAAGAACTTCTCTCCTGGCTACTCGGAGAGAAGCTGTGGGTTTGTGAGCTTCCTCCTGATGGTGGGTAGCTGCACTGGGCCTGGGGTTTATGGTGAGATTGTCTCGAAGAGGTGAATTCATGATTGTCCTAGGTTGCCATCTTGAACTGCCTCATAGACATAAAACCTCGGGCACCACATGTGTGACAGCTCCCCTCAGGGAGATGCTGGTGCTCTGGAGCATGGCAGAGGGTAGGCACGAAGATGGTACCAACTGGCTGGAGTGAGGTAGCTGGGGAGAGATGGTTCCCGTCAGGAAAGAAAAGAAAAAGGATGGCTGCCAGTCTCTGTTCCCCAAGTAGGCAGGCTCCTGAACATTTCAAATCAGATGTCTTCCCTAGATGACTTCCCTTCAGTGCCTGGAGGCAAGCAAATGATCCTTTCCCCCAAAAGGTCTGGTTGCCCCTGGATCAGCTGTTTCCATGCTGGGTCCTGGAGAGGGTAAGTCTGAACACGCAAGTTGGTTTTCAAAGCTGTGTATTTTGAGACAAAAATTGAGAGCCCAGAAAAAACCCAAGCATATATGGTAAACTAATATCTAACCAGGGAGCCAAGAATACTCAATGAGAAAAGACAGTCCTTTCAATAGATGGGGCTGGGAAAACTGGACAGTCACATGTAAAAAATGAAACTTGACTCCTATGTTACACTAATCAAAAATAATGGACTTGAAATGGACTGTGAGACCTAAAACAATGAAACTTCTAGCAGAAAACCTTTTTTAAGAAGTTCCCTGACATGGATCTTGGTAACAGTTTTTGAAAATCACATCTAAAGTATAATCAACAAAATTAAAAACAAACAAGTGGGACTCTATAAAGCCAAAAAGCCTCTGCATTGCAAAAGAAACCATCAACAAAGTGAAAAGACAACCTACAGAATGGGAAAAAAACACTAGCAAACCATATGGATCAGATCAGATCAGTCGCTCAGTCGTGTCCAACTTTTGCGACCCCATGAATCGCAGCATGCCAGGCCTCCCTGTCCATCACCAACTCCCGGAGTTCACTCAGACTCACGTCCATCGAGTCAGTGATGCCATCCAGCCATCTCATCCTCTGTCGTCCCCTTCTCCTCCTGCCCCCAATCCCTCCCAGCATCAGAGTCTTTTCCAATGAATCAACTCTTCGCATGAGGTGGCCAAAGTACTGGAGTTTCAGCTTTAGCATCATTCCTTCCAAAGAAATCTCAGGGCTGATCTCCTTCAGAATGGACTGGTTGGATCTCCTTGCAGTCCAAGGGACTCTCAAGAGTCTTCTCCAACACCACAGTTCAAAAGCATCAATTCCTCGGCACTCAGCCTTCTTCACAGTCCAACTCTCACATCCATACACGACCACAGGAAAAACCATAGCCTTGACTAGACGGACCTTTGTTGGCAAAGTAATGTCTCTGCTTTTGAATACGCTATCTAGGTTGGTCATAACTTTCCTTCCAAGGAGTAAGCATCTTTTAATTTCATGGCTGCAGTCACCATCTGTAGTTGATTTTGGAGCCCAGAAAAATAAAGTCTGACACTGTTTCCACTGTTTCCCCATCTATTTGCCATGAAGTGATGGGACCAGATGCCATGATCTTTGTTTTCTGAATGTTGAGCTTTAAGCCAACTTTTTCACTCTCCACTTTCACTTTCATCAAAAGGCTTTTTATTTTTATTTTTTTTAAGAGGCTTTTTAATAAGGGGCTAATATCCAATAAAGGCCCCATATAACCCAAGAGCAAAATAATCATCATAAAAATGGGCCAAGGACCTGAACGAACATATTCCCAAAGATACGTATGAATGGCCAGCAGATCCATGAAAAGATGCTCAATAACCCTAGCCACTAGGGAAATGCAAATTAAAACCACAATGAGATAGCATCTCATGGCTGTTAGAATGGCCATCATTAAAAAGACAACGGATAACATGCTGGCATGGATGCAGAGAAAAGGGAACCCTTATACACTGTTGGTTGGAGAAGGCAATGGCACTCCACTCCAGTACTCTTGCCTGGAAAATCCCATGGGCGGAGGAGCCTGGTAGGCTGCAGTCCATGGGGTCGCTAAGAGTCAGCCACGACTGAGCAACTTCACTTTGACTTTTCACTTTCATGCATTGGAGAAGGAAATGGCAACCCACTCCAGTGTTCTTGCCTAGAGAGTCCCAGGGATAGCAGAGCCTGGTGGGCTGCCATCTATGGGGTCGCACAGAGTCGACATGACTGAAGTGACTTAGCAGTAGCAGCAGCATACACTGTTGTTGGGAATGTAAAGTGGTACAGCTACTACAGAAAACACTATGGAGATGCCTTAAAAATATAAATATAGAACTACCATATGATCCAGCAATTACACTTCTGGGAATTTATCCAAGGGGAACACAAAGACCAACCGCAAAAGATATCTGCACCCCCATGTTCACAGAAGCATTATTTACAATAACTGATTCATGGAAACAACAAGTGTCTACTGGTGGATGAATAAGGAAGCGGTGTATGATGAAATATTATTCAGCCATAAAAAGACGAGGAGATCCTACCATCTATGACAACATGAATGGATTTGAAGGCATTATGCTAAAAGAAATAAGTCAGAGAAAAACAAATACTATGATTTCACTTATATGTGAAATTGGGAGGGAAAAAAGCAAAATACCACCCATCCCCAACTCATAGAAAAAGAGAAAAATCCTTGTATCTATCAACATATGAGATAATGGATATGAACTAAACCTACTGGGGTAATCATTTCACTCTATGTGTACGAGACCATCATGCTGTACACCTTAAAACTTATACAGTGATGTATGTCAATTATTTCTCAAAAGTAGAAGGAAAAAAAGCCTGATGTTTTGGGGGCTTCTCCCTCTAGGTACAATTCTTAAGAGTCGAGGAAGCCTGATGTGGAGGTTCAAACCCTTACTCCTCAGAGAGAGCTCCCTCCTGACCATAGGTTGTCAGGCTAGGAGTGGAGTTTATGGTAAGACTGTGCCCCTGCCTCTCCTACCTGCTTCAATGCGGGCCTTCTCTTGTTGGTGTGTAGACAGCACTCAGCCAGTTTTCAGGTTATTCTCAGAGGCAGTTCCATATGCAGCTGGAAATCCTGTGTGTTGGTGGGAAGAGATGGGTTTATGATGCTTATGCATCACCATCTTCAAAGCTTTTTATGTTTGTTTGTTTTTTTTTTTTAAAGCTGGTGGTAAACCTTTTCTAATTCCAGGTCAGTTTAAAATTAAAAAAACAAAATGCCAGGTCATGCATTTTCGAACGTTAATTTGCATAACAGCAACACTTTCCCATCATAAAAAAACAAAAACAGAAACAAAAACAGCAGTGTGTCTTTTGAAAGGGGGAACCAGGAAGTCAGATTTCTTGCCTTAATCCCAATCCAAAATGTAGGGTAGATAAGTTTTATCATAGATGAAAAACTACAACAAAGCTTCTAAGTATTTGAGGGGAAAGACAAGATAGGTCACTGCTTGTGCCCTTTGTTTCCCAAACAGAAAGCCTTTCCTGCTGGGGAGAAGCCACTGAAGCACAAAAACAGAGCAGCCATTGAGTTGGAAGGTGGAAGGAAGGGAGAAGAGGGAGGGAGAAAACTGGGTTTTCTGGTTCAGTCAGTCAAGGCTGAAAATCAAGGCAGCTTAACCTAGATCTTCAAATCACCAACAATACTTTTTTGCCAGAAATGTAACTTTGGACTCCAAACTGTTGAGGTTTCAATAATATTTGATCTGTCACTTTTTCAGGAATCAATAAATTTACAAAAAAGCTTCGGAATCCGTATGCAATTGATAACAATGAACTACTCGATTTCCTTTCCAGAGTCCCTTCAGATGTGCAAGTGGTATGTAGATTTTATTAACTGTTACTGCAGGCATACGTCATTTTATTGGGCTTCACAGATATTTGCTTTTCAATGACTGAAGGTCTGTGGCCACCCTGTGCTGAGCAAGTCCATCGCTACCATTTTTCCAACAGTATTTGCTCACTGTGGGTCTGTGTGTCACATTTTGGTAATTCTCGAAATGTTTCAAACTTTTTCATTATTGTATTTGTTATGGTGGCCTGTGATCATTGATGTTACTGTTGTAAAAAGATTACTACTTACTGAAGGTTCAGATGATGGTTAGCATTTTTTTTTTTAGCAATGAAACACTTTTAAATTAAGGTATTGCTTTTTTAGATGTAATGCTATTGCATACTTAATAGACTTCCATACATCATAAACAGAACTTTTATATGCACTGGAAAACCAAAATATTCACTTGACTTTACTGCAATGGTCTGGAGATAAACCTGCAATATTTCTTAAGCCTGTATCATTTTTAATGTAGTGTGGCACTGGATTTTCACGTTCATATCCATTTAATTTTGAAGGTCTTAGAAGAGCCAGGTAAAGTTAATAAAGCCTGTAGAAGATTTTGCCACTCAGGGATTAGTCCAGTTGAGGTGTTATCCAACAAGAAACTTATAAAGAAGATGGGGAATGAGAGAGCTTTGCATACAGAACTTACTGGGGTGTCAGGGAGGGAGGGCAGTCCTCCTCCAAGGAAGATTCAGCTGGAGTTTGTGAAGGGAAGTCACTATTACCTGAAGGAGGAATTAGGAATATTAGATGATGAAAGCAAAGTGTGCCAGCAGACATTGAGAAAAACACTTCCCTAAGTAAACTGCATGGATTAGGTGAGTTTTAAAGATGGCTATTTTACAGATCAATAAAGCGGGGGGGGGACAGTGACTGATTTTTTTCTAAACCTTTTTATTTTATATTGGAATACAGATGATTAACAATGTTGTGACAGTTTCTGGTGCACAGCAGATTGACTCGGCCATACAAAAGTAACTGATTTTTGAAAATGGGGGCATATCTTAATCCTTTGAGGTTAATTAGTGCCCATTAATCATTAAATATTTTCAGAGTAAAATGAGAAATGTTTTTATTCAAACTATTGAAGCTGGTTGCAACAGTACCTTTTTCCTTTGCTTCTGTTGAGTCTTTGTTTTGGTATCTGACCTGAAGATGGGCTGGATGGAGATGAAGCCTATATTAAACAAGCACATAATAAATTGCAAAGAACCATTATTCGGCCCTGCAAAATAAATGGAGATGGCTCAGCTTTTAATGTGACGTGTGTATGGGTAGTGGAGATCCTGGCCTGTTAGCAAAGTCCCTATCAGGGCTCTCATCTAGTTTCTGGCAAGATTTCCCTTGACTTGCTCTGTCTTTCTATTGTTTTCTGCATCCCAGCTGCAGGTCTCAAACAGCTTCCAGAGGGAGCACTTTCCCCCCAAGCACAGTCTCTCAAATCCTTTGCTTTTCCTTCCTTTGCCAGAAAGTGGCCACCTGACCAGCCTTTCTCTGAACTCTGTTTAAACAGGTGCAATACCAAGAACTGAAACCAGATCCTTCTCATAGCCCATGTAAAAGGAAGAAAAACAATCTTGGCTAGCCAGCTCCCAGCACTGGGGAGACCAGCATCTGTTTGGGAGGATAAAAGAAAAAGCCTTCAGCCTCAGCAGCACTTCCTTTCTTTCTGTTTTTTATTTATTTTGCCTTTTTATCATGATTGAGAGAATTTGTAAATAGTGTACAAAGGCATATGTCTTTGAAAATATACTTCCATTGTACAGAAACAATTTGATAAAGGTTTAGCTATTGCTGCCTGAAAGCCTTGCTAGCTGTGGATAATAATATAACACTGGAACAACAAATGTAAGAATGGTTAACACTGGGAGATACACACTTCTCTAATTACAAGTGGAAAAACTAGAATATTAGATTAAATGCTCAGCTGTGCTCTGATTAAACCTACATAAAATGTAAATGTCAATTTGAATTTAAAGTTTTTTTTTTTAATGTGACTATTTTTTATCTGAAAAATAATCCATTACAGTTTTCTATGTTTTATACATTTCAAAAGGGGGGGGGGAATCCCAGAACTTGAATAATGGAACAGATGCATTTCAACTTACATAGGTTCAGATCCTGATATTCATTCCTGTGCACATTATTTAGCTATGACTAGGCTGATTTTAAGCTAATGAATGAAAGTATAGTCACCTCAACAAGAGAATTTTCCATACGCTGAAATCCTACAAAGAAAATTTCCAAATCTTCTATCATTCCATCTAAAACTTTAAAATATCTACAGGACGATACAAAAAATACTGCCATGTTTATAAATGATTGCCTATAAGGATTTTTATACCAACCACTATTAATTTGTAGCAAGTCAGCAAATTAGCAACCCAGTTCAGTTGTCAAAAATCTAGCAAATTAAATTCACATTGCTTTGATGTCAGATTATGCCTCTGTGCATTTAAAAATATTTAATACTCAAGTATTTCACAGAAAAAAAAATGTATCTACTTTCTCATTAGGTTACTGAAATGTTTTAATGCATTTATGATTTTTGTTATTAGTGTGAATTTTAATGTAGAGGAGAATGCAGTGTACTAAGTGATATGCCAGTGTCTAATTACATTCATTTTTAGAAAAAAATAATCATTCTTGAAAATTAGAATGCATGAAAACCTATTTTGTAAAATAAACTGCTTATGGGGAGGGGAAAGTTTGCCTTTAAAAATGTTTCACTATTACCATAGAATCTATACTTAAAAACTGCATTCCCAAGACTCTCATGTAGTTTTTATACCTAACTTCCTGATCTATCAAGGGAGTATACCTCTAGAGAGAAAACTTGGTGAGGATGTCTTACTTCCCTGACTTGGTAGGGGAGTAAGCTTGGTTGAAATTGCTGCAGACAAGTGTTTTGTACTACTTTATTAATAATGGACTGGGATAGGGTGAAGGTGAGGGTTATGCTGGAAAAATGTAGAAAAGCTAGAGCAAGAAATATATATTTCATTCTAAAAGAAGATCCTTTAAAAATAAATTTAATCTCAAAGTTGATTTTTAAAGCATTTTTATTTTAAAGCTATGTTGGTAAATACTATTTCTTATGATAGAACTATTTTGATCTGTTTATTACACTATGCTTAAAAGAATGTTAAATTCCCTTTCTACAGAAAGGCCTTGACCTCAGTATGTTCTATTTAGTGCATCATGTTTATAATGATATGCTTACGTCCACATACCATCATTATTTGTTGCTAAGACATTATTCTCCATGAAGCTGATGTTATTATAGAAAGTTTACTGATAGTATAACCTGTTTGAAGTAACTTTTGATTATACTTTGTGTGAGATTTATGTTCCGTGCTGACACTGTCTACTCAAACGTCCACAACGCTGATATTCTACCACCTCAGATGTGGATAGTAACCATTAACAGATGACTGATTTCTCTTTGTTTCATTCTATCAAATTTCAGATGTTTGGTTCACTGGTAATGTTGACTATTCACTGCATTAAATAAAAAATAATCTTTTCTAAGAATAATCAGTACTTCTTTTTGGTGTTGAGAGAGGAATGATGGAAGATTATGTGTTTGTTCTCATATAAATGATACTTAAAGAAACTCAGGTTTGCTTTGGGGAAGGGGGGGAAAAAAAGGCTTTTCCTGAAACTTTGACTGTTGTTAAATAAAACCCAATATTTCTGGAGGGGTTAAGTATCCAGTGATGCTGCTAGAGGAATTAAGAACTATCTTGAGGCATGAAAGTTATATTCAGAGGAATCGTCACTGCTTTCAGAAACTACTGCATTCACAGGCTGGAAACAAGAGGCTGTGACTAATAGAATTTTAACCACTTCTGTCCCCTTCTCACCAATTCTGCCTTTTTAAAGCTGCTTTACCTGATTTGGTTTTGAGAGATTTGTAAACATGTAAATATTTTAAGATATCTTAAGAGCCTGGATGTCATTCTAACACCTATTTGGACTGCGATATACACTAGTCACAAGAACTATTATATTTATATATATAAAACTATATATTCGTCAGTATCTTTTAGTGAGTGAATTTATTGAAAGTCATTCATTATCCAAACTACTATTATCGCCACTAACTGTGGTAATTTATAAGAAATACATATTTAGGATTTTTCCATTTATACAAAGAATGTGGTACTTGTTCATTTTGGTACTGTTCCACACATTCAAACTGATAGATGCTGTCGGGATTCCAAATTAATTGTGAACCTATGCACTAGGATAATCTGAACTGAAAGATTCTTTAAGTGACTCTGCTCTGTGATATTTTTATTGAGTACCAACTATACAACTTGCTTTGTCATAGGCAATGGTCAAACCAATGAAAATATTAAAATCAAATCCAGAGCTAAAGTACAGTGAGAGCAAATTTTAACTGATGTGATGATTCTGAAAGTATCTTTTAGAGAATCTCATTGTGTTAGTTTCTGAAAGTATCTTTTATGGAAACTTATTGTGTTATTTAAAAGTGAAGAAAAATTTAGTAGTAAGTTCTCTTATGCAGGGACCAGGTTCCCATTTTGATCTCAATATCAAAATATCTCCAATGCTGAAAGTAGTCTACTTCTATGTTAACAGGTCTTATTCAAAGGCTTTAATTTCAGTTTATATACTTGTTAAATATATTTAAATGTTTGAGTTTTGTACTTAGCATTAAAAATAAATCAAAATACAAAAGGCAGTTACTGCTCCAGAAATATACAAGAGAGCCACTATCATACTTCTTGCAAAAGCCTCAGGTATTATCAAATTAAGGGTTAAATTTGGGGCTTTAAAGTCAAGTATGACTGTGTATTTGTGTACAGATACCTATTTATGTGTTTCATTAATGTATCTAGAATCAGCCTTTTCTAACTGCTTGGTCAAGTATGAATTAAAGCAACATAAAAAATAATGAAATGAATACTTACAGTACTGTCACTCCTTTGGATTATAATTCTCCTTCCAGGATGATTGGTATAACTCACTGAAAGAAAAAACATAAAACATCCTGTATTTTTTTGTTGAAACTATTCCTCTTCTGCTTAAGTTTCTTTCTACATTTGTACAGCAGCAGTCACATCATAAGACTCATCCCAGTTGAATCTCTGAGAATTAAGAAGTATCAAGGAAAATTTCTCATCATGTAAGAATACTATGCAGATAAAAACTATTAAATGTCCAAAGTGGTCATATGCTCTAGAAACTAACAATACTGTGAAAGGTTCGATGGAATTTAATGATTCTATCTGTGCTTTTCCAAAGGGATCAAGGGTTAAGAATCACTCTCCCACAAAGGTGGGTGGAGAAGAATCAAATATGTTATTGGTTTCAAGTAAGTTTCCATTTATTGGGCTATTTCTTCATATGCTGAATTAGCAACAACAAAAAGTGTTCTATCACATTATTTATACAAAAAGCAGTATTTTTGTAGACAGGTTTTTTCTTTTTTTATGTATATGATAGTTGTGTCTACAAATATCACTGAAAAATTATATGACTCCACTTAAAAAAACTTAACAAAACAGCACTGCTCTTTTGCTTTCCTCTATTCGATGTTACTAGATTAAGGCAAAGGCTCTATTTGTATTAAGGAAAACAGAAATAGGTAAGTAGCTGTGCCAAAGTGTTTCCAATTTGTAGCAAAAATAAAATTGCAACTTAATTGTCCCCTGCTAGATTCTTCAATGGTCTTTCAAAAGTGAAAAAGAATGATCAACCTGAGAATCGATGAGCAAACCTAAAAACCAACCACCTCTTATTTTCTCAGGAATAAATAAATGGATCTGAGGAGACCTGGCTAAATGAGGTTGTTACTGCTACTAGTGAGGCAAGATGGTCATACTAGGCTCAGCTAGTATTCTAGCTAGCTTGCCTCTTTTCTCCAAGCAAGAATACTAGAGTGGGTTGCCATGCCCTCCTCCAGGGGATCTTCCCAATGCAGGCATCGAACCCAGGCCTCAAGCTTGCAGGCAGATTCTTTACTGTCTGAGCCACCAAGGAAGCTCATTTTGGACAAAGCAAACTTCACTTGAGGCATTTTATTTTGCCAGAGTTCAAATGGTAAATTTAGGGGAAATGCTAAATGCATAGAGAAAGGTGCAGCCGTGGCCTCAACCACTCTTGACTACTAGAAACACATTTGAGACAACAGTCAAGACTAACTACAGAGACAGCTGGACCTTCGCAGAGAGGTGAGGCAGAGGAGATGCCAAGATTTGTTCCAAGTTCAGAGATCTTCTTTTAGTAAAGTCACTCAGAAAGCTGGAAACCTTCTAACTAAACTCTATATCATTTCCTCAAAACATTCTTCCTCCGGTACTGATTATGACACTTTAAAAGTCAAAATCTATGTGTAACATGTCATAGTTAAACCATGGAAAACAATTTATTGATGTCAAGAACTAATAAACTCTCCAACCTTACACAATAGTATACCTACCCCTTAGTCTTGTCCTGGAACTCTTGCAAACTTCAGATTTCACTAATACAGAGACTAAGTAAACCACAGGAAGGTCTCTGAAGCACATGGTAACCCACCCAGAAAAATAAAATACTATGTATATGTGAAGAAGTATTAATAGTTTTAAAATCAACCAATGTGGTGTTCTATTTTGTTTGAAACTGCTGAACATTACTTTTTAAATTTCCCTATTGAAAAAAAAGCATCTTCAGATATAATAGAGAAAAAATTTTAGGAGGATATTGCAGAACATCCAGCACTTGACAATTTAACCAGGAATCAAGCATACTAATACGAACTTTTATAGTGTGGGTTACCATGTACATACCATTCCTGTGGCACTATGATGCTAGTACAGAGAACACACATGTACCTGGATCTCCCAATGACTGTAACAACAACACAAGCAGGTGAGAAATGTACCCCAAAGACAGTGATGTGATACTCCCCAGTGTACTATAATTATGATGTAGGTATAGGATGTAGTTAAAATACTGTACTTTGAATTGCACTTAAAACAGTAGCTTATGAGAAGTCATTTTCCTCACCTTCACAGAAGAGGTGAAAAATAACATGCTTTTGCGGCAAGACATTTTCAGAATTCTCTCACTGGACGACCGACTGCTTACATCTGAATTTATGTTGTAAATAGTATGTATCTAGAAGGGAACTTCTTCAGATCTATGATAGTAAAAGACAACAATTATCAATTTAATCACACAGTATTGAACTCCCTTTAAAGAAATTGAAGATATGTGCATACAGGCTCAGTTGTGTCCAACTCTTTGTGACCCCATAGATTGGAGCCCGCCAGGCTCCTCTGTCCATGGGATTTCCCAGGCAAGAATACAGGAGTGGGTTGCCATTTCCTCCTCCAGGGTATCTTCCCTACTCAGGAATGGAACCTGCGTCTCCTGCATCTTGTGCATTGTAGGTGAATTCTTTTACCATCTGAGCCACTTGGGAAGCCCAATTAAAGGTATAACCTTTGATAAATTTAGCCATCATTTAATCTTACAGCTTCTCCCTGCTTTTTGGTGTAGAATCTGGAAAAAAAAAATCAGAACAAGTAACTAAAATCAGAAAAGGCTACTAATGAAGATATGGTAACACGAGTCCACAGGGTATTATTAAATGATGTTTAATCTTTAGCAATTCAGGAATCCCCCTCAACAGTAAAGACTCCACTCAACGTGGTAAGGCTACTGCTTTGAAGAGGCTCAATAGAAGACAAAAGCAGCATATCAGTAAAATAAGACAGATTGACATTCAAAGGAAGGGCATATAGTCCGAGAGTACTGAGATCTACATTAGGTGATACAAAGCTTAATTTTATCCTTACCTTGAAGAAAAATGGCATATTTAAAAAATGCACTTTATATTAAAAAAATCCAGTAGATGCTAATTTAAATAAGACCACTTTAGAAAAATTTCAAGACTGATTTTTATTTATATTAGGAGCGTTACTTTAAAAAATACACTGGCTACAAGTATTACAGACAAATATAAATCATGTTACAGGGAAACTTGGAGAAAAACAAATACAACCACTATTAGCAATGGACTTGCTTACAATCTTTTCCCCTCTGTAATTTTACTTAGAGGAAATAATTTAAAAACAACATTTAAGTAGTTTCTATTTTTAAAAAAAAGAAAGGACTAGAATTAGTTCAGAAAAAGGAGTTACCAGGAACAAGTTCAACCACTTTTTATAAATGGTTTTAACCTCTCAAGTTTATATCCTCAGTATGAACTTAAATTAGTATTTTTATTATTTATTTTTGACTGAATTTTTAACTAAAAGACTCATCACACACTATCTTGATCCTTGGTTTTCTGAACATTATTCAAAATTTACAAAGACAGTTTATTCCTGAGATTAGGAGATCTATCTGCCCTTTTTTCTGACTTTATACCTTCACTACCTTCTCAATATATTAAACGTCATCTAGAAATTTTTACCCTCTTTAAACCACAATGATTCCTAAACATTTCCCTCCTTATCCCTTTGCCAACTTTTCATCTTTACAATTCTTCTAAGTTTTCAATAAAGATCTTTAAAATGCATATTTTAATATTATCAAATTTTACCCACTGCTGTATAATTCTATCTTTGTGTTGTAAAACAGAAACAATTCAAAACAGAAAAAAAAAAATCCATTTTTAGGATGAAGTCAGATAACCAAGGCATATATTCCTTAAAACAAAAACAAAAAGCTATTACAGATCAAACCATTCTGGTCATTAGAAAAATTTATCAGTGTCATGACAAAAACCATGGCTGACCTAACCTTTAAATTGAGAAGTATTGACAACAAACTAAATTCTTTTTATCTGTCACCACTTTAAGAGTAATGATTTTTTTTCAACATGACTATTTCATTTGAGGACAGAAGAATGTAAAGTCACTGAAAATTTTAGTTCATCTGCTTTTAAGATAAATGATAGTATAATAGGTGTAAATTCAAAGCTGGATTCCAGACTTTCAGTTCAGTGCAGCTTACCTGCTGGAAGTGCTAAGCACTTAAAAAAAAAAAAACTTCCATTCTTTGGTAAAACTAAATCATATGCTCCAACATAGTCATTCTCTATTAATGTTTAATGCCCATTATGCATTAATGTTCACTTGATCTAATTTAGATACTTTTGAAAGGAAGGAGATTAGATTTACTAAATCTGGGTTTAACAGTCTGAAAAGATTTGGGGACCATGGTAAAAAGAAAGCCAAAATCTGGAGAAAATGTTTCATTTCTAATTGAAGACAGCTCTTTATAGACATTTGAATAAGGAACTTAATTTTTCTGGTCTATGTTCACAGCAATATTACACATTACAAATTAAATATATAAAAATAGTATATACTTATTAGGATATTGTTTTTATAATAACTGACCATTGATTCCTTTGTTGATTTAATACTCTTGGATCTTAATTCAGCAAGTACTTTAAAAATCCAGAGAATAGTTCACTATGTTTCTGTTTTAAAAAAGAAAATACATATATATTCAACAATACAAATACGGTATTATAAAAAAAAAATCAATCACATCTGTCTAGTGCTAAGAGTTATACTTCAAGATTAAAACAATATATATATAGTGTAAGTGTATTTGAACTATAGGCCTACATCAAAAAGCAAACAAACAATACCTATGGTAAAGAATTCAAATATACAAAATGTTGGAAAACACTTTATACATCAAATACACAAAATACAATTTTGCCTCTAATGCAAAAGTACTAATTAGCAAATTCTTCTGTGATAAAAAGCTAATCATTTGGATTTCTGATTGGAAAATATCCTCTTTTAAAAATAATTTAATAGAATATCCCCCCCCCGCCCCCCCCAGAAATTCACATAAATTCATGTGTCTTGGAGAAAAAGCTGCTTGGTACTTTCACAAACTGGGAAACATGAATTAAATATATTTTGGATATTCTCAAAGATTAGGATTTACTTTAAGAGAAGTTTTTTGAACATCTAGCAATCAACAGTGTTAAAACTATCTTGATAGTTTCCTTTAAGAAGGTCTTCATTTAGTGGGATTTGTAGTACCCTAAAAGATATATGCTTAAAACCTAACAATACCACAGTCTTTTCTAATTTATAGTCTAATAGTCTCTATCTCTGAATCAGAGGAAATACCAAAGTGTATTATCCTACCGCAATTCCTTTTAACCTACAAAGTGAATTTTTTGACAGCATAATTTGATTTCCAAGAAACAGTTAACTATTCAATGTCTTCAGTTTTGATATCACCAGGCACAGTGTAATTCCAATAATGCCACCACTGACTCAATCCACATTTGCTATAAAAACAATTATCATTCTGAAGTTTGCAAGCTCCACATCAGCAAGAGGTGCGACTGGTGTGGAAGCTACGTGATAAGCGCCTGAGGGAAAGAGTGCCTCACGTCACTCAAAGATGACCCCTTCCTACTGATTAAGGAGCACCAGTGACAGGCTCTCATCAAGTTCATCACTTAACTGGGAAGGTGTGTAAATGCATATGGATTACACATTCCACCAGTAATTTTTTCATGCAAAGTTATTAACTTTCTATAAAAGAATAAACAAAAGTGGCAAACATTTCTTAGTGTTTAAATAAAGTATCCTAGCATTAATGCATTTGCATTTAGCTAGGGGAATGAGTACTGGGTTTCACTAATACTGCAAAAGCAAACATGCCACATTCTATTCACTCTAAAATGGTAAAGTCATAATACTCATCAAAGGATTAATCAGACCCTTGTAATGTTCACATTTAAAAATGAAAAGAATACCAATTACTGCAAATTTAAGAAGTTAATTTTCTTCAAAAGGCTATACAGAAGACAGTAAAACTGGACTTACCTTCCTAGAATGTAAGCTTTTGCTCTCGTATTGTAGTCGGCCCGTCAAGCATACCTGGTACATAGTAGGTGTTTAAGGAACTATGATCAAAATACTGATTAATTTAGCATTTGATTTAATGTGGACAAATGTCTTTCTGGTTATTTTGGAGTTAATGAGATGACAAAAAAAGGTATATACTTGGATCACTTTATTATGCATAGGAAAATTAAGAATAAGCTAGAAAACTTCATAGAGTCCCTTCCTAAAATGCTGACAGTGAATATTCTAAAATCTTTTATATTCCAAATACCTGTGGGGATTATGCATTAAGAAAGTTGAACCATAACAGCTCAAAAATCTCCTTCCAAGCTTTATTTATATTGTAATAAAGGCTTTCATAGGCTTTAAAAAAAAAAACAAACAACTCCATTGAACTATGATATGAAATCTGGCAGAGTACAACGAAGAATAATGTTACTCAGCTTTCTATTCAGCTGCTGCAACTTTGAAATACCTACAGGTAAAAGTCAGGGGTCAGAAAGTCTATAAATTTTTTCTATTAAAATTTCCACTTTCTTTATATCTAAAATAAATTTGAGGCAATTATGTTTTCTAAACTAAAACATTTAAGAGGTAATATGGAAAATACAGTTTATTACTGCAGGCTTAAATTCATATATATTTACCAGTATTAACTAGGCCACAAAACACTGTAATCTATTTGCCAAGTTATACTTCTAAAGAAGTGCAAAGTGCAATGATACCTTCTTGAGGTAGAGACCTGGCAGTTTAGTGTTAAATATTTCATGTCAACATGACTTGTAAAAATTGGCAGACAGAACAGTCATGAAATATTAATACTAACTGCAACTAAATGAATATTTCTTGTGAACATTTAATTTAGAAAACGACTTTTTCTTAGCAGCACAAAACCCTAACTCATGATGGTGATTATCTCATTAACTTAGAATTATTAACAACTTAAGAAATTACTATCTAAATGATTTGTTGTAACTAAAAAGAGGAGTTAAAATAATAAAATACAAAGTAACATTAAGTGCCATATAAGGTGATAGGCTAGTAATTCTATCATGACCAAGATACCTGGTGTTATTTCCATATGACAGGTGTTAACAACCAAAATTCAGAAAGGAACTTGCTTAATTTAGTTAATAAGAAATTACACAAGAACTTGAAACTATGTTTGTCTGATGTCAAAGTCTATGTTTTTAAGTTTATATTTATCAAGCAAATGTTATTCCATATGCCTTCACAAGTAAGTGATGCAAAGTCGCTGATCTTCAGAATCAAAAAGTTCTTACCCATCATCTGGGGAAGCACTTAACTCTAAAAGCATTATAATGTGCCTTAGTCTCTGCTACATCATGTTTTCTCTGATATTCTGGCAGTTGTTATGTCACATCTGAAGGCTAACTAAAAACTATTTTTTACAATAGGTGTAAGAAATTACTGATTTTAAAATGTAGGGAAAAAAACTTGATTTTTATTCAGAGGTGATATACTAATGTAGCAATTTTCAGCTTAGGACTATAAACCTAGTAATAAAACTCTCAGTATTTGTATCCTGCTAAAAGATCTATTTCCAAAATAAAACTAAAGAGTGCTTCTTTAACAGATTATAATAACTGTTGTGAGATCATCACTTTAGTTACATAAAATCTAAATGGAAGTTCTAATGTTTCTTTTCCAGCTGTATCACAATGTAACTTATTCCCACTAGTGAAGCAACTCCAGTTTCAAAAGTAATTATTATCCATACCCCTTTTTTAGTTTTACTATAAATCAGTGTTAGGAAAAACTGCAAAATGAAACATTACTACTCTGTAAATTCATATTGGACCATTAACATTTTAGATAATCTCAAATCCATTACTTTGTTGCCATTTATGATCTTAATATTTAATAAAACATTATAAAGCAGATTATTTTGCTTAGAGAAGAGTGGTTACATAGAGTAGAAATACACTTTGTATAGGAACTGCTAAAATAGATCAAGGGATCAAATTACCAAACTTTGCACGTTTACTACATTTAAAAACCAAAAGAATATATTATTGTGAACTCTGAAATGTTTATTTTAGAAACACATAAAACTAAAATGAGTATTTTATTCCAACAGCCTACAGAGAAGAAACAGGAAGCTACATGTTTATAGGTGCATATTTGCATAAATATTTTCTTCATGATTCTAAGACCCAAAACACCTAAAATAGAGAACATTACATTTTGATTTAAAAAAATATTTAAATTAAAAATTTTTACATGTACAGTGTAAATAAATAACTTTTAAACCAAAAAATAATGAAGATTAACAAAAGCAATATATACCAAACAAAACTATTTTTTACTTTTGAGTTAAATTCTACACACTGGAAAAAGAAGCCTATACTACAGCTTTGCATAAGTTCTTTAAGTGCTTTTAAAATTAGCAAGGCTGCAAATTCTGTCAATAAATAAATGCAATTAACGTGTGTTAATAAGCGACGAAGTCTCTAATAGATGACAAAGCAAGCTGAACAGGTTTAGAAAGCTGACCCCTATTTTTTGGCATCATCATGAAATCTCTGTGACGGACCTACACATTACTTCCAATGTCACCAATAAGGCCTCAGTGTGTACTCCAGGACACACTTTTACATTCTCAGGCAGTTCCTTCAGAGCATTTGGGAGCTTCTGCAATGTCATTATATTTCTAGCATAAAGATCCAATAACCAGTCAGTATGAACACTAGTGGTTTCCTTATAATTCTGACAAGCTATAAGCAGCTCACTTAGATGAGTTAATCCTTTGAAAGCTAAAGACTCTGAAGACAAACCAAAAATTGAACAAAAATTTAGTAACATCCTACTAAGTAAAAAGGAGCCAAATTCAAGCTGCTGGTGGTAAAAATGTTTTTCTGCTTGTGCATGAAAGTTCTCCACTGTATCTTCTATTTTGGTGATAGCAAATAGTTCTTCCTTGATTTGAGATGATACCACATAATCCAAGGGCAATTCCCCCTTAGAGTTCCTCTGCTGTAGAAGCACTGGGCCTGTGAAAAAGAAAATGCAAAATGTTAAGCGTAATACATTTTGGCAGCTTAACAGCCATATTTTCTCTTTTTTTCCCAAAGCCACCCAGGGTTCAGTTTACAGTCATATTTTGCAGTAATTTATATTGATATAATTACCTAGCTATATATACTAACTGCCTAATAAAGGTGCTTTAGGGGGAAAAAAAAAACACCTAGCCAATTGCCTAATGAGGTTTGCCTAAAAGTAAATCCCTAATTCAATAAATAACATATATGGTGTTTTATATATATATATATATATATATATATATATATATAAAACTTTGATAAAACTTTATAAATTGTCATCTTGAAATAAGAATATCAGTGTTCTTGGAGGGAATTAACAAAATACATTTATCTTAAATTCTGTATGAGAGTCTTAAAGATATTTCATAATACCACCAAGAGGAAAAAGTACTGCCCCCTCCCATTGCGAATTGGTGATAGCAGCAGTGCAGAGTGCAAAACTCTGCCCAGAGACAGGACACATTTTCCATTACCCTTGCTTATGTTCAATTTTTAGTAAAGGTAACTGATTCACAAAAAGTAAATATTATATGCTCTGGGACAAACTCAGATTTCATTTCACCTATGCTAGTTAAACCCATCTAACCATCTACTTACAAAGTACTGAAGACACAATTTATCCCCTGGGTAGTAAAAGATGATATGGGAGGGGCAAAATAACAGTGACTCAGTATTTGGTCACACTGTAAAGAACAGGAGTACTTTGTACCTCTGCTAATCAAGTCCTGTAATTATTTATGCCCTTTGCCATACAAATGTTACAAGGAATGTAAAGGTTTGAGTACTAGCAGACATAACCAGAAGATTCTACCTTACCACACAGATCTCATCAGATCCCAGTTGCTAAATCTCTTCATGATGAATCTGACTTGACAATATGTAGTGGGGCTTAGATAGACAATGTCCTTCTTTCTTAGTATAAAAGATTAACCAGTGATGACATATGATTAATATATAATTTATAGAAAAATTCTAAAACTAGATTTCATTATGGTGACATTTCCCCCCAAATTTCAAGTTACTTCTGTTTAAAAGAGAAAATACAACAAAATTATGACCCCAAGATACCAGAAGTAAACAAAGTTTTTAAAAACATAAATAAAATTTTAAAATTATTGCTCTCAAGAAAGACTAAGCAACTCACAACAAAGAGAGAACACAGTTTCTATAGTGATATCAAACCATTCTATAGGTCCAAACTCAGATTATAACTAAGGCAAAGACAAGTCTATATGATTGCCAAAGGATCTTGATAAATCCAAGTACAAACAGATTTCCCTCTCTTAGGACAAAGAACTCATCTGTGTACTATTCTTCACCAAAGGTCCTAAAACAATTCAAAATGGTTAATATAATGCCTTCTTCTTCTGAAAAATTGGACTTAATGCAACAAAGGTTTTATATCACTTAGACCATGTGAAGCAAAACCAAATACTGGCATGGTATGTCACATTCATGGTTAAGCAGAAAAATAAAACACTTCAGAGATAGAATAGTATGGTTCTGTACCCATATAATACTAAAAAAAAGTGTAAGAACTGAAAAATATATTGATTATGAAATGGTATAAGTAAAACAGACACACAAAGGCCTTTAGGGGGCAGGAGAAGACTATAAATAACCAAATACACCAAACTACCATGATATAGAGCCTTCCTTAGATAGACAAATGAGAGCTAGATATAGATATATCTTAAAGAGATATCTAAATAATTTATACTATTTATTTTCATCCAGAATCAAACAGCTTTAATTACTGGACAAATAGTACAATAGTATTTTTAATGCAAATAAAAGTAACAGGAAATTTATACAAATCTGCATTATAAGCTTGTAATCACTTTTCCTTTGTTTTTCCTTTTAAAACAGTTTTTCCAAATCAGTTTTGAACATTTTGATATAAAATTTATATTATTCAGTTCAGATATAAGAAGAATATCATTGAACCGGGGGGCTGGGGAAGGGTTTGGAAAGCAGAGATCAGAAAAAGAAACCAGCAGAAAAAAGCAGTAGATGAATACTGAGCTCAAGTTACTTCCATCACAAACCCCTACACAACAGTTATCACCATTTGGCAATTCTCCTACTTAATTGACTACAAAATGTGAATGAAGAAAAGGTATTCTAGGCTATCTTTTTGTGTAGTCTGTAAAGAAATGACTCATTAAAGAAAAAGAAGAATCATATTAGCAGTTATATACAGGAAGTGAAATAAGAATGAAATATCCAAGTATTCACAAATGAAGATTTACATATACTTATTAATAAGCTTTCAGAAATAGCTGGTTTATAGACATTACGTACTTTTAAGTAAAAGGATTAACAGTAAAAACATACCCAATTCAAAATATATTCTCATAACAAAGGTAAACAGGTTTAATTTTATGACACAAGAAATAAATCATTTTATCAAAAGGCTTTTATCCTTACTAATAAAAGGTGCTTATATGCTAGCAGACTTTTCATGTTTAGTTTTCATTAAAATGTAATAAAGGCATCTTTCCTTATAGATCTTAAAATATAAAATGCTTTCTACCTCTGAGGGATTCATCAAAAAAAACTGGATAATTTATCATAACCCGCTTAGCATAAATGCACTCACCCCCATGCTGGAGCAGCAGCTTGCCAATTTCTACATGTCCGTTTGACAGCGCGTCATGCAAAGGAGTCACCCCGTCCACTTGAGTGAGCAGATCTACCTCTGGACAACGTTGCAAAATTTCCTGGACACACACTGTGTTGCCATAGTTACAGGCTTCATGCAAAGGCGTCCAGCCAGCATTGTCTAAATTAGAAATCAAGGCAAATTTTTAAACGGCAAAAGTACGACTTTTGGTAGTGAAGTACTGAAATTCTACTTGTCTTATCAGTGTTACTTCGTAAGTGCCTTATATACAAACAGAATGCTTTGATATAAATGCTTAGGGGTATAATATTTCTAATTATAAAAAATAAAATCAAAGACAAACTATTTTAAAATGTTGATGGTGGGGTATGTCACAATATAGATGCCAAAAATGACGGTGCACTCTTCTACATCAGTATGTGATGAATTTCTTGGTTTTGCTACCAACAATACTTTGAAGATGTTAGGTAAATATACTTAAGTGATTTCTAGTAATGCTGAAATTAAACTAGTTAATATCACAAATATAAAACACTGAATTAGACAACAAAGATTTAGAACTTACCTTTAACATTGATGTCTATTCCTGGCATAGAGAGAAGAAGAATCAATCTGTCCACTTGGTTATTTATGCAAGCTCTATGGAGGGCTGTTTCTCCTGCCATAAAAAATTAATAGATTATTCCAGAGAAGACAAGATATCAACTAAAGAAAATAATCAAAGGGCATGAACTAGGAGATCTGGCCCCATGCCAGAAAATTATTTATTGAGTTTTCCTTTTGACTGGTTTAAACATCTCTCACATTAGGGGAAAAAAAAAGAAGGGGGAGGGAACCCCATCCTCTTTATAGAGCCTCTCTGTCAGCAATTCAGCAATGAAATTCTACTGCAAAAGGTTTAACACAGGCATTGTCTCCTCCTAGTTCAAGGTTTAAAGCTTCAATCCTGCTATAAAACCCCCAAATGATCAGAGAACACCAAAAATACTGGGTTTTACAGCAATAAAAGTTTAGAGTGCAATTGCCCTCTCTTAAATTTATTCATGAACCTACGTTAAATGTATGGCTCTTTTTTATACAGCATTGATAGCTTAATTCAAATGAATGTTTCTGGCTAAGCACGAGTGCCTCTACACACTCAAGTGTAATTCAGAACTTCAAATCCATTAACAGATGGTTTGCTGCTTCTCAATAGGCTGTCTGGCTTGGCTACAGCAGCACAGAGAAGGAGAAATGGGGGAATCTTAATATAAACACACACGCACACACATACATGCACGCACATACATGCACACAAAAAAAATCCTTGGTACCACTTAAAGCTGAACAAGAATGAAAAACAGAATGATAAAGTCTTTTCTTGGGGTGGTAGTGTGCAATTAGTGCCTGCTGCCTAAAACTGTCTATATCCCTCTCTGTTGTAAACAAGATTAATAAGATACAAGTAATGATTTGATGTAAGGGGGATTAAAATAATACTGATTGCTTTGAAAATGAAATACATACTGAATCAAACTCTTTCTCGCTATAAAATACTAAGCAGCACATTTTTCCAGTGTTCAGTTTTTACAGATTATTTCTACAACTTCTACTAAAACATTTCTTTTAAAGGCATTGAAAAGCTTTTGAAGTTTTCCCCTACTATTTCTCAATTCTCTTCCTCCCTCCCAGTTCCTTCTGCTGTTCAGCTAAAGTCATTCATATTCATTTTACTTTCTGACACAATCAACAAAGAAAAAGGACACTTTTCTGGAGTTAATATCTGAGTTCACATTTAATACATTTTTCATATTTTGAGGCAAATGGGCAGTTGTTTTACATTTGTGATATGCTATCATGAACTTATGCCATGTAGAAATATTATGAAAGCTTGGTACCATAATGATAACATTTGTATTAAAAACATAATATAGGTCATAAACAAGAGACTTAGCAATTTACTTTGGCTGGATGTAGACTCTTGGAAGGTATCATAATTTTGAGTTAAAGGGGTACCTAAGTTAAAGAAGTGCTGGAGTGAATTATTACAACGCTATTCTTGTTACTCCATCCCTTTAGGTACTTAGGTTCCAGTATAGTTAGAACCAAAAGCCAAGCACATTTCATAGTCTGGGCTCAATGCCTGGAAGAAAAGAGTCCATATGCTTAACACAGCTATGTAACATAGCCTACTTCTCATTCTTTGTTCACAAAACGTCTAGAACTGAAAGAGATGAAGACTGAATTATACTTTCAAATCACAAGACACTGATCCTAAGCAGCACAGGTTGAGGTGGAATAGAAAAGTAAGGCAGGCAAGTCTGGAATGAGCTCAACATGAGCTACACAGTGTTTAATATTTGAAAAGGCAGGTGGAGAAAAGGGAGAAATACTCTATTATACCAGGTATTAAACATTTTTTTGTATAAATGGCAGTTCAAAAAATAATATGCTCTCCAAGAAGGTATTTTCCTGGACCTTGTCCAATATTTAAGGTGAAGTATTCATCAAGTCCAGTGTGTAAAACTTGCAAATACTGACTATAACCACACAAAGTTCCTAGCATAAATTAAATATTTGGAATACCTTTTAAATTAGTCTTATGAAAATTTATCTTTGTAACTAAAGAGGGGCAATTCTCCTTGGAACATGACAATTCTCCTTCTGACTTCTTTTTCAATCTTTTTAATGATGAGGAACATTTAGCAAGATTCAGTTCTCTGAAAAGAAAGAATGACATAAGGAAAGATTGTTTCTCACCAAAGCATGGCAGCACAAATTATATGGTGAGTTAAAATAAAAAAACCTAGCATTCTTTTAATTTAAACCCCATTATTCATTCAAATATTTACTGCTTTCTATTTTTATATTTATTTCAACTGTATAGAAACAAATTTTAATACAGTAATTTTCATTTTATTAACTTTGCACCCCCAACTGACCACCAAAAAGTTTATGAATACTGAAATCAGATAAAGAAGTTGAGACCAAGTAAACCATTATTTGGCAGAGAGACTAAAGCAAAATGCTAATAAGATAAAAATTCAGGCCCCTACTTCCCATTCTTATTTTCATATTCTAATCCTATCCTCTTCTTCCCAAAGATTTCAAGTTTTCTGAATTTTGCATGGCATACTTTGAGACACGGTTTCTCATTTGGGAAGGCTATTAGAACAATTCAGGGTGTCTCACATGACCATGCATTCTGAAGTCCCGTCTTTACTATACATAAGTAGTATTTTAAATTACAGGGAAAAAAATTGTGTGGAACAATATTTTGCTGAAGAGTTTTACTTCTTTTAGAAAAGAATCTATTTTTTTAATAGAAAGAAAGCATGAACATTGCATTAAAGAAAGTGAAAATGTTGATCATGTGCACTTATAGGTCTAAAACTGAGTTTTCTGCTAATCAGCATAATTCAGACAACATCTCAGATAACCATATGGTTCAAGAAATGCCTAAGAAGAGCTGTACTTGAAAACAAAGCCGAGCTGGTATACAAATATCACTTACGGTATCTCTGGCAGCCCTTCACCTTGCTTCTGTTTAGCACCATTCAGCATTATTAAGGCCCTCTGAGATTCAAAGCAAGGCCGCAGTCCTATTTTCTTTGGTTTCTGCATCTTTCTAGTCCCACGCACACCAGTTTTCCCCAAAGCTGGCAAGTAGGAATATACCTGTTGCAAAATAATATTATATTGCTTTCTCAACTAAAAAAACCTGGAAACAGGTAAGAGAAATTACCTGATTCATTTCACCATTAAATGTAGTTGTATTTTCTGCGTTTCATCAATACGGTTGCCTCCCTAAGTCATTTGAACATGCTAAAATATTAAGAAAGCTGCTAGTTCCATGTCATTATGTCAATATGACATACACCAGAAGAAAATTACTTTCTTAAAAATAATTTTTTTCAAACTCAAATCTGATGTTCATTTAGGAAAGCTCTTTTGATGAGTCTCATGCTCAACTTGTTACAATTAATTTGCCTATTTTTAGTATTTATGGTTTACGTACAACTGGGATTTTGTCATTTCCATCTTGGTAATGCCTTCCTTTAACAGAAAAGAAATCTGGAATGAACGGAATAAGGAGTGCAAAAGTCATTAAAGACAAGGATTGTTGCAAACAGTATTTCCCCAACCTGACCAATTATTAACAAGTATATTTCTCATTTGTTGAAGAAACTGATGGAAATAATAAATATCAATAATAGCTAAAGATAGCCAAGATAAAACTCTTTATATGTGTGTAACCTTAGAGTCATTTGCAAATTTTACTTTTTAAATACCATTAAATACTATGTGGAATTTTTTTGGATCACAGTCTTTCCAAAATAACAATGTTAGGTACTGTGGCAAGTGATACAAAGATTCTTGTATAACTTTTCTGTTATCAATTCTTAATTATTCTCAAGTAATTAAAACTTCTATTCAATAATTATTAGATTTTGAGGTAGAAAACTACCTGCTTTTATATATATTTGAAAGATGATTAATATGCTCTGTACAATTATCAGAATAACTAAGAATATTTAAAAACTGAATGTATAAATTTAGTTCTTAAAAATTAAAAGAACTAAAATAGAGTGGCGCTTACCATTTTCTGAAGAGAAAGTGGCTCAGAAGAAATACTAATGGAATTCTGTAAACACAACTTTTTAAAGACTGCCTCTGCAACAAACATTTGAAGCCAGGAGGAGGAAAAGGAAGAAATAAAAATCTCTAAGTCCTGTGAAGAAAAGTCTGTAGAAAATAAGAGAAGTAAATATAGTTATTGCTACACACTATAAAATTTCTTTCTATAGACTATTTCCTCCATGGACTTTATTCATTCAGATGATGATTTCTACACCAGTGAGATTCACCCACAAAATTTTAAACCATGAAAAATAGATAATATTCCTATTCCTTGGTCTTTAAGAGCAATTTTTTTTAATGGCAGATGTTCTCACATTTGAAACAACCATTACTTTTTATTATTTTAAATAAAAGGCTGGAAATTTTATATATATACACATGAATGGAGAGATGATATATGAATAGACAGTTAGACATGGGTTTTTATCACTATACTTTCCAATTAATGTTAAAGATCTCTTCCCACAACTAGGCTGTCAATAGAAAACCGGAACTTGGTTTTTAAGTAGGCACATTTAATTTGCATTGATTAGTCTTGAGCTGATAGGAAGACATTTTTCCTCCAACCACATCCACAAATCCTATCATTGCAGAGAAGGATGAAAGATAAAGAAGAAAAGTAATGTAGGACACCCTTTCATGGATCATAGCCTGCTCATGGAGAAGGGGCTTAACTAAATGAGGCCGTGGGCCATGCCATGCAGGGTCACCCAAGATGGACAGGTCACAGTGAAGAGTGAGAAACATGGTCCAGTGGAGGAGGACATAGCAACCCATTCCAGTACTCTTGCTATGAGAACCCCATGAACAGTATGAAAAGTCAGAAAGACATGACACCAGAAGATGAGCCCCCCAGGTGGGAAGGGGTCCAATATTCCAATATGCTACTAAAGAAGAGCAGAGGGCAATTACTAGTAGCTCCGAAAAGAATGAAGTGACTGGGCCAAAGCAGAAAAATGGTCAGTTATGGATGTGTCTGGTGGTGAAAGTAAAATCCGACGCAATAAAGAACAATATTGGACAGGAACTTGAAATATTACGTCCATGAATCAATGTAAATTGGACATGGCCAAGCAAGAGATAGCAAGATTGAACATCAACATCTTAAGCATCTGTGAACTAAAATGGACAGAATGGGCAAATTTAATTCAGATGACCATTATATCTATGACTATGGGCAAAAATCCATTAGAAAAAATGGAGTAGCCCTCATAGTCAACAAAAGAATCCGAAAAGCAGCACATGGGTGAAACCTAAAAAACAACAGAACGAAGTACTAATCCCATTTCTGGGGCAAACCATCCAACATCACAGTAATTAATTCAAGTCTATGCCCCAACCACTGATGCTGAAGAAGCGGAAGCTGGACGTTCTATGAAGACCTACAACATCTTCTAGAACTTATGTCAAAAAAAGATGTCCTTTTCATCACAGGCAATTAGAATGCAAAAGTAGGAAATCAAGAGATAACTAGAGTGATAGGCAACTTTGGCCTTGGAGTACAAAATGAAGCAGGGCAAAGGGTAAGAGTTTTGTCAAGAGAACACAGGGTCATAGTAAACACCCTTTTCCAATAACCCAAGAGACAACTCTACCCATGGACATCAACAGATAGTCAATACTGAAATCAGATTGATTGGGTCCTTTGCAGCTGAAGATAAGGAAACTCTATACAGTCAGCAAAAACAAGATCTAGGGCTGACTGTGGATGCGGAAGAAGATAGAGGACGAGGAAGACGGGGAGATCACCAGCTTCCCTACAAATACATCAAAAACTCATGAAGATGTGGAACAACTCCTACAAAGCAACCTCTAGATGACATCAGAAGACCCCAGGACTCCAGGGGGACAGGCTAAGCTCCCTGAAATGAGAACGCAGGTACAAGTCACCCCTAACAAGAAATCAACACAAACCACTCAACCAACCTTTCCCTCCAAGGGCAAAAAGAAAAAGGAAGAAGAAATACAACCCTAAAGCTTGGGGAAAGGAGACCTCAAGTGGGGCAAGTTAGAAAAAAAAAAAAAAAACATGAAAAGACCTAGAGCTGACTGTGACTCAGATCATGAGTTCCTTATCACAAAATTCAGGCTTAAATTGAAGAAAGTGGGGAAAACCACTTGCATTTCAGGTATGCCCTAAATCAGATCCCTTATGATATTACAGTGGAGGTGACAAGTAGATTCAAGGGATTAGATATGGTAGACAGAGTGCCTGAAGTATGGAGGTTTGCAACACTGTACAGGAGTCAGTGACCAAAACCATCCCAGAGAAAAAGAAATGCAACAAGACAAAGTGGTTGTCTGAGGAGGCGTTACAAAATAGCTGAGGAAACAACAGAAGGGAAAAACAGAATTCAAGATGACAGCAAGGAGAGATAAGAAGGCAACAGAGGAAAACAATAGAATGGGAAAAGACTAGAGATCTCTTTAAGAAAACTGGAGATATCAAGGGAACATTTCATGCAAGGATGAGCAAGTATAAAGGGCAGAAATGGAAAGGACCTAAGAGAAGCAAAAAGATTAAGAAGAGGTGGCAAGAATACACAGAAGACCTATACAAAAAAGGTCTTAATGACTCAGACAGCCACAATGGTATGGTCACTCACCCAGAGCTGGACATCCTGGAGTGTCAAGTGGGTCTTACGAAGCACTACTATGAACAAAGCTAGTGGAGGTGACAGAATTCTAGCTGAGCTATTTTAAATTATAAAAGATGATGTTGTGAAAGTGCCACAGTCAACGTGTCAGCAAATTTGGAAAACTCAGCAGTGGCCACAGGATTGGAAAAGTTTAATTTTCATTCCAACCCCAAAGAAGGACAATGCCAAGAATGTTCAAACCACTGCACAATCGCACTCACTTCACATGCTAGCAAGGTAATGCTCAAAATCCTTCAAGCTAGGCTTCAACAATATGTGAACTGAGAACTTCCAGATGAATAAGCTGGATTTAGAAAAGGCAGAGGAACCACATATCAAATTGACAACATTCACTGAATCATGGAGAAAGCAAGGGAGTTCTGGAAAAAACGTCTGCTTCACTGACTATGCAGAAGGACTTTGACTGTGTGGATCATAACAAACTGTGGAAAATTCTTAAAAAGATGGCAATACGAGACCACCTTACCCATCTCCTGAGAAGCCTGAATGGAGGTCAAGAAGCAACAATTTGAACTGGACATGGAACAACTGACTGGTTCAAGACTGGGAAGGAGTATGACAAGGCTGCATATTGCTGCCCTGCTTATTTAACTTAAATGCAGAGTACATCAAGGGAAATGCCAGGCTGTGTAATCAAAAGCTAGAATCAAGACTGCCGGGAGAAATATCAATAACCTCAGATATGCAGATGACACCACCCTTATGGCAGAAAGTGAAGAAGAACTAAAGAGCCTCTTAATGAAAGTGAAAGAGTAGAGTGAAAAAGTTGGCTTAAAACTCAACATTCAGAAAACTAAGATCATGGTATCCGGTCCCATCACTTCATGGCAAATAGATGGGGAAACAATGGAAACAGTGACAGACTTTCTTTGCTTGGGTTCCAAAATCACTGTGGATGGTGACTGTATCATGAAATTAAAAGATGTTTGCTCCTTGATAGGAAAGCTATGACAAACCTAGATAGTGTATTAAAAAGCAAAGACATCACTTTGCCAAAAAAGGCCCATATAGTCAAAGGGATGGTTTCTCCAGTAGTCATGTAGAGATGTGAGAGTTGGACCATAAATAATGCAGAGAACTGAAGAACTGATGCTTTTGAATTGTGGTGCTAGAAAAGGCTCTTGAGAGTCTCCTGGACACCAAGGAGATCAAACCAGTCAATTCTAAAGATCAACCCTGAACATTGATTAGAAGGACTAATGCCGAAGCTCCAATACTTTGGCCACCTGGTGGGAAAAGCTGATCATTGGAAAAGACCCTGATGCTGGGAAAGACTGAAGGCAAAAGGAGAAGGGGGAGGCAGAGGATGAGATGGCTAGATAGCACCACTGACTCAATGAACATGAATTTGAGCAAACTCTGGGAGATAGCGGAGGACAGGGAAGCCTAGCGTGCTGCAGTCCATGGAGGGGCAAAGAGTTAGACGTGACTCAGCAACCGAACAAGGAAATGATTCTCCATCAAAATACTGACCAAAAGGACATTATTAGAAGGCCCAGATTCACTTGTAGGGATTAAGTATATTATTCTACAAGCTCTATAATAAACAATTTAGTTTCACATATTAATCGTAGAAAAGCTACTGCTCTTAAGGATAAATCATTTACTTTTCTCTCCTGACAAAGGCTTAAAATCAACATATAGTAACAAAAATTTAGGAGATATTAATTTGACCACTTTTAGATATATATATATTTTTAAACTGCCCATTTATGGCTTAATTGGAAGCCTAAGAAACCAATTGTGTGTGCTTTGAAAAGGGGAAGGAAAGGCTTAAACACACATTTCAAACAGGAATACAGTTTAATCTCTTGTAGTTTTAAATATCAGTGATCAAACATAACTGAGAGCAAAGTAATCAGTCTGTTCACAGGATTACAATGGTAACATTAAAGTCTAATTTCAGCTGAAGTCAGTTACCGGCTCAGATATGTTAGGTTTAAATTTGTCTTGTGAAAACTGGTAGTAACAGTGGGTAACAATGCTTGCTTTAAAGTTAAGGGACATTTGATTATGAGTAAGGAAAGCATTAAAGTTGATTCCCAACACACAGTAGAATTCTGTTCATACAAGGCTCATTATTTCATGTATTTAGTTAAACTGTAAGATAAGTTGTATCTCCCTAGAGGTTACCAATACACACTGGAAACAATGCATATAAATATACTGACAATCTGTAGAGGCACTGCTAATCCTATCCTGGGTCCTCTAACTCAAAGAAGTTTCATTATGGAATGAAAACAGGGAATCCTTTTAGCTGAATGTTTAGTTCCCATGCTAGCAAATAATGCCAGAATTCTGTTTCTAAAATGGGGGGGAAAAAAAAAAACCAAACCCACACACACTATCTGGTAGGAATGGTGGGAAAGAAATGATAAGAAAGGATTCTGAAGGAAGATTGAATTTGAGCTAAGAAATGTTAAAAAGTCATGGAACAAAGGACAGCTACTTCACAAAAGCAACAGTAATCACCCCTCAGCTCAATGAAAAAGAAAGAAAAAAAAAGAAGATAAAATGCTTTAGATAAAAATCTTCTAACTTCAGTAGTATAAAGAGAGACCTCTCTTTGCAGAGGGCATCATCGAATAAATCCTGAACCCAGTTACAGCCTGGACTCCTATTCTAGAATCTCTGTTCGAAGTATTATAGTGATTGACAGCATATTCAAGAACGTTTTCTTTTATATAAAACTAAGATGCAATGAAACACATGTGCAACAAAAGAGAGCACTTACTTAGCAGTCTAAAATATTTTTAAGTATATCAAAATCACCTTTTATATTTGAAAGCTATAAAAGTTCACTTGGTTTAAAATATGTTCATTTTAGAAATTTAGGAAAGAAGGAAAGAAGGGAGAAAGGGAGAGAGGAAGGAAATGGTTCACAGGGCACTACTCTGGCTTTGAAGAGTAAGAACATACATAGTGTGGATAACATTATAATAGCTTTGTATGGGGGCAGATGGTTACTGAATTTATAGTAGTGGTGATCATTTAACATATACAAATGTCAAACAATGTAGTATACCTGAAACTAAGGTAATGCTGTATGTTAACTATATGAAAAATAAGAATGTAAAAATGTCTTACAGAAGCCTCCCTTAACTCTGGAGACCCAAAAGAGTTAGGAACAACCTTCATGGGCCTCTCTGGTGGCTCAGACAGTAAAGAATTCATCTGCAATGCAGGAGTCCACAGTTCAATCCCTGGGCTGGGAAGAGCCCCCTTTAAAGGGAATGGTTACCCACTCCAGTATTCTTGCCTGGAGAATTCCATGAACAGAGAAGGGTGGGCTACAGTCCATGGTGTTGTAAAGAGTCAGACATGACTGAGCTACTAATATACATACATACAAAACATAAAGTAAGCATGTGAAAATGAGTTCTGTCATCATATTGCTTAAATAACATTCTATTACTTTAGGGGGAACTTTAAAATCAGATAATACAGGGAGGAGGAAGACTGAGAAAATTATACATATGTATTACATATTACTTTTATTTGTTTCATCCATGCTAATTTGTTAGATCATCAGACTCAATGGAAAAGAAGCAGTGGCAGCTTTTTGTTATAATAGAAAAATTATACAGCAACAGGTACATGGGGGAAATGTTTTAACCAGTAATATAAGCTCAAGTTAATATAAGTGGCTTTCTATACCATAGTAAGTATTCTGACCTAATGATTTTCATTTTTTAATAATGTTAAGTATTCATGCAGGAGGAGACCAGGAAACTGTTCATATAGCACAGACAACATTACAGAGAGATAATGGTTTCTAGTTGAATGAGTAGAAGTATTAAATGTATTAAAAATAGTTTTTACCACATGAGATTGGTAAACAGCAATCAACAGCAAACAACAAAAAAAAGGTAAATCTAAAATAAATTGATTTTAAATCAGTTTAAATATTTATTTTTAGGAGGTAGTTTAAATTTTTAGTTGTAGAATTAAGAAAAACATGATTAATATTATCCACAAATGAATAATACTTTATTTCCAGGTCCTATTTCCCACTCTATAATATCAAATTTTATAAAATCATGACGTGTGTGAGGAGTAAGGCTCATGCACCACAGACATACGTACCATCACATGAGAGGGAAACGTAACTTCCTACGTCATCAGACATGTGTCGCATCACGTTTCTACCCATATTAAGACCAAGGACAATCCAATAATCTATTGCTGCTCCAAGAATTCCAGTCAATAAGTAAGCTAGTTCATGTCTGAAGACCTAACATTAAGATGGAAAAATATTACTAAAACATACTGAAAAGTACCATTTCTATTATTTTGAATACTTGCTGAGGCAAAATATAGCTATTTAAAAAAATGGGGCATGCTAATGCTAAAAGGTTATTCTTAAGAACTCTAGCAAATTAACTCCCTCTTTTCATTCTTTCCATCTCCTCCTTTCCTTCCTTCCTCCCTGATCTATATCTACATCTAAATCTATATCTACGACAAAATAGTTAATAACATTTACAGCTCTCATATATGGATAGCTTGAAACAAACTTTTAAAGTAACTTCATCTAATTGTATCCAGTGCTTTAGTTGGGCAATAATTCTATTAAAACAATAAAGAAGTATTTGGCTTCTGTGGATTTCTGTTTACAAGAACATATGACTATAAAAAAAGAGAAATTTAGTCACCTCTACTGTTTATATATAAAATTAACCTTTAGATTTCCTTAAATGGCCTTTCAAAGGAAAAGACCTGAAAAACATAATGAATACAAGCTATAGCAAGTGTACTTTGTTGTTAAAAAAAAAACAATTGGCTGCTCAATTATTATTCAGTTCAGTTCAGTTCAGTCGCTCAGTCGTGTCCGACTCTTTGCGACCCCATGAACTGCAGCACGCAAGGCCTCCCTGTCCATCACCAACTCCCGGAGTTCACTCAGACTCACGTCCATCGAGTCAGTGATGCCATCCAGCCATCTCATCCTCTGTCGTCCCCTTCTCCTCCTGCCCCCAAACCCTCCCAGCATCACAGTCTTTTCCAATGAGTCAACTCTTCGCATGAGGTGGCCAAAGTACTGGAGTTTCAGCTTCAGCATCATTCCTTCCAAAGAACACCCAGGGCTGATCTCCTTCAGAATGGACTGGTTGGATCTCCTTGCAGTCCAAGGAACTCTCAAGAGTCTTCTCCAACACCACAGTTCAAAAGCATCAATTCTTCGGTGCTCAGCCTTCTTCACAGTCCAACTCTCACATCCATACATGACCACAGGAAAAACCATAGCCTTGACTAGACGGACTTTTGTTGGCAAAGTAACGTCTCTGCTTTGAATATGCTATCTAGGTTGGTCATAACTTTCCTTCAAGGACTAAGCGTCTTTTAATTTCATCACTGCAGTCACCATCTGCAGTGATTTTGGAGCCCAAAAAAATAAAGTCTGACACTGTTTCCCCATCTATTTCCCATGAAGTGATGGGACCAGATGCTATGATCTTCGTTTTCTGAATGTTGAGCTATAAGCCAACTTTTTCACTCTCCTCTTTCACTTTCATCAAGAGGCTTTTCAGTTCCTTTTCACTTTCTGCCATAAGGGTGGTATCATCTGCATATCTGAGGTTATTGATATTTCTCCCGGCAATCTGGATTCCAGCTTGTGCTTCTCCAGCCCAGCGTTTCTCATGATGTAGTCTGCATGTAAGTTAAATAAGCAGGGTGACAATATACAGCCTTGACGTACTCCTTTTCCTATTTGGAACCAGTCTGTTGTTCCATGTCCAGTTCTAACTGTTGCTTCCTGACCTGCATATAGGTTTCTCAAGAGGCAGGTCAGGTGACCTGGTATTCCCATCTCTTTCAGAATTTTCCACAGTTTATGGTGATCCACACAGTCCAAGGCTTTGTCATAGTCAATAAAGCAGAAATAGATGTTTTTCTGGAACTCTCTTGCTTTTTCCATGATCCAGTGGATGTTGGCAATTTGACCTCTGGTTCCTCTGCCTTTTCTAAAACCAGTTTGAACATCTGGAAGTTCATGGTTTACGTATTGCTGAAGCCTGGCTTGGAGAATTTTGAGCATTACTTTACTAGCGTGTGAGATGAGTGCAACTGTGTGGTAGTTTGAGCATTCTTTGGCATTGCCTTTCTTTGGGACTGGAATGAAAACTGACCTTTTCCAGTCCTGTGGCCACTGCTGAGTTTTCCAAATTTGCTGGCATATTGAGTGCAGCACTTTCACAGCATCATCTTCCAGGATTTGAAATAGCTCAACTGGAATTCCATCACCTCCACTAGCTTATATCAAATACCATATCTAACTTACAGATATACAGATATCAAGTTTAAACATTGCTTTATATTACCATTTCTATAATAACATTATTAAACTACTATAAGAAATATGGCAAGGCATACAAAATTTACTTATACTAATGTTTTACACTAGTGTTTAAAAACATCTTTCTAATCCATAAACTATGAGGATGAAGAGGTGTGAAAATGATATTTTTAAACACCTCTGATTTAAACAGACACATTTTTTCACAATGACATTAAACTAGTTAAAATTTCTGTAGTTTTGGTATTTGCTGTCTAGGCATGTTGGACGCGTGAAAAAAAAAATCACTAAATTAACAGTTGGGTAGAAAGCATGTGAAAAGGTTTTAATAAATGTTATGATACCCAAATAGACTATAACTGATATGTTCTACCACCATATTATACCTGATATGAGATGAGTAACAGAAATATCCAGCACTTAGCACTTTGAACCCTCAGTGACTACAGGATTTATTTCTCCTGCCCTCAAAGACAAGGTTCTTATGAGTATATACCACATCATTCCTATCATAAGAAGTTATTAAATGATTTCAGAATTGAAGTGCTATTTTGGGGTTGCTGTACAAACAAGGACAAATGGTCAAGCAGCACATACATCAGACCCACTAAAAAGGTGTTTATTGAGGGAAAATCCACAGACAGGACCCTTAGCAGGTGCATAGGTCCCCTTCTGCCCTACCATGATGTTGTTGGGCAGCACGTGGTATTCTGGCAGGCAGGGCTGGACATCAGAAGGTGGGGGACAAACTCTGAAGATTGGGACCAAAGGAATTCTAAGCTGCATGATTAGAGAAACACTGCTTTTCTTCCAACATGATCAGGGGCCAAGATACAGAACCGTGACCATACCCTGATTCTGTGAGGTCAGGATTCATGAGTGGGTAAGAGCAGGGCCCCTTCTCCTGGTGCCATTAGAGAACTGGGTTTAAACTCTGCCGCTGTGGTTGTGTGGCATGGGGAGTGAGCAGCAGGACTGGTCGTTACCACCAGGCTGGGGAGGTGCCCACACCTCCCTCAGGCTCTAACTGTGACAAACCTTGCAGCTGACTGTAAATGGCTCTTGTAAGTACTGGGTCTTAAACAGTCTTCAACGAACTTTACAGGAAGCAAACTCTGTTCTGTGCAAAGCCCAAATGTAGATGATCACTGAGCAATATTACTTCTCATGGTTCAATTTATCAAGAGAACATAAAACTGGACAATGAAAATCTCTATTTAAATTAGCAAACTGATCATGTCTAGATTCATACCACAGAATATTCCTTTCAACATATACGTATATCTGACTTTTAGCAATGATACTACTCAGGAAGAAAGCATGAGACTATTACATTTGATTTTTCAAAGTATTCCTCTATTTCAATCAGGGTTACTTCAGCTCCCTGGTCCTAAGACTCCAGATATGAAAGACAAGGTTAGCCCAAAGAGTTAAGCTTCATGTAAACCACAATCCTAACACTGAATGATGAAGCCCCGGGTTGGTAGGTGTCCAATATACTACTGGAGAAAAGCAGAGAAACAGCTCCAGAAGGAATGAAGACTCTGAGCCAAAGACGAAACAATGCTTGGCTGTGGATGTGTCTGGTGGTCAAAGGAAAATCTGATGCTGTAAAAAGCAGTATCACATAGGAACCTGGAATGTTAGATCGATGAATCAAGGTTAATTGGAAGTGGTCAAACAGGAGATGGCAAGAGTGAACATTGACATTTTAGCAATTGAACTAAAATGGACTGGAATGGGTGAATTTAACTAAGATTACCATTTTATCTACTACTGTGGGCAAGAATCCCTTTGAAGAAATGAGGTAACCCTCAGAGTCAACAAGAGTCTGAAATGCAGTACTTGGGTGCAATCTCAAACCGACAGAATGATCTCTGTTGGTTTTCAAGGTAATCCATTCAACATCATAGTAATTCAAGTCTATGCCAAAGAAGCTGAACATTTCTATGATGACCTACAAGACCGTCTAGAACACCAAAAAAAGATGTCCTTTTCATCATAGGGGACTGGAATGCAAAAGTAGGAAATCAAGAGATACCTGGAGTATCAAGCAAGTTTGGCCTTGGAGTACAAAATGAAGCAGGGCAAAGGCTAACAGAGTTTTTGCCAAGAGAATGCACTGGTCATAGTAAACACCCTCTTCCAACAACACAAGGGATGACTCTACACATGGATACCACCAGATGGTCAATACCAAAACCAGACTGATTATATTCTCTGCAGTTGAAGATGGGAGAAGCTCTATGCAGTCAGCAAAAACAAGAACGGGAGCTGACTGTGGCTCAGATCATAAGTCCTTATTGCCAAATTCAGACTGAAATTGAATAAAGTAGGGAAAACCACCAGACCATTCAGGTATGAACTAAGTCAAACTCCTTATAATTATACAGTGGAAGTGACAAACAGATTCAAGGGATTAGATCTGAAAGAAAGAGTGCTTGAAGAACTGTGGACAGAGGTTCGTGACACTGTACGGGAGGCAGTGATGAAGACCATCCCCAAGAAAAAGAAATGCAAAAAGGCAAAATGGTTGTCTGAGGAGGTCTTACAAATAGCTGAGAAAAGAAGAGAAGCAAAAGGCAATGGAGAAAAGGAAAGATATACCCATTTGAATGCAGAGTTCCAAATAGCAAGGAGAGATAACAAAGCCTTCCACAGCGATTAGTGCAAAGTAATAGAGGAAAACAATACAATGGGAAAGACTAGAGATCTCTTCAAGAAAATTAGAGATACCAAGGGAACATTTTATTCAACAATGGGCTCAATCAAGGACAGAAATGATACGGACCTAACAGAAGCCAAAGATGTTAAGAAGAGGTGGTAAGAATACATAGAAGAACTATATAAAAAAGGTCTTAATGACCTGGACAACCATGATGGTGTGGTCACTTACCTACAGTCAGACATCCTGGAATGCAAAGTGAAGTGGGCCTCAGGAAGCATTACTACAGGAAAAAAGCTAGTGGAGGTGATGGAATTCCAGTTGAGCTATTTCAAATCCTGAAAGATGATGCTGTTAAAGTGTTGTACTCAATATGGCAGTAAATTTGGAAAACTCATTAGTGGCTGAAGGACTAGAAAAGGTCAGTTTTCATTCCAATCCCAAAGAAGGGCAATGCCAAAGAATGTTCAAACTACCGTACAATTTCTGTCATTTCACATGCTAGTAAGGTAATGCTCAAAATCCTCCAAGCCAGGCTTCAGCACTCCATAAACTGAGAACTTACAGATATACAAGCTGGATATAGAAAAGGCAGAGGAAGCAGAGATCAAATTGCCAACACCTGTTGGATCACAGAAAAAGCAAGGTAATTTCACAACAAACTGTGGAAAATTCTAATAGAGATGGGAATACCAAATTACCTTACGTGCCTCCTGAGAAATCTGTATGCAGGTCAAAAAGCAACAGTTAGAACCGGACATGGAACACAGACTGGTTCAAAATTAGGAAAGGAGTGTATCAAAGCTGTATATTGTCACCTTGCTCATTTAACTTATATGCAGAGTACATCATGACAAATGCCGGACTAGATGAAGCTGGAATCAAGATTGCCAGGAGAAATATCAATGACCTCAAATATGCAGATGACATCACCTTAATAGAAGAAAGCAAAGAGGAAGTAAAGAGCCTCTTGAAGAATGTGAAAGAGGCGAGTGACAAAGCTGGCTTAAAACTCAGCATTCAAAAAATGAAGATTATGGCATGTGGTCCCATCACTTCCTGCCAAATAGATAGGGATAAATGGAAACTTTATTTTCTTGGGCTCCAAAATCACTGCAGATGATGACTACAGACATGAAATTAAAAGATGCTTGCTCTTTGGAAGAAAAGCTATAACAAACCTAGACAGCATATTGAAAAGCAGACTCACTTTGCTGACAAAGGTCCATATAGTTAAAACTATGGCTTTTCTAGTAGTAATGTATGGATGTGAGAGTTGGACCATAAAGGTGGCTGAGCACTGAAGAATTGATGCTTCAAAAACTGTGGTGCTGGAGAAGACTCTTTAGAGTCCTTTAGTCAGCAAGGGTATCAAACCAATCAATCCTGAGGGAAATCAACCCTAAATATTCACTGGAAGAACTGATGCTGAAGCTGAAGCTCCAATACTTTGAACACCTGATGGGAAGAGTCGACTCATTGGGAAAGTCTCTGATGCTGGAGAAGATTGAGGGCTGGAGAAAAAGGGGGCAAGAGAGGATGAGAGGGTTAGATGGCATCATCAAGTCAATGGACATGAGTTTGAGCAAACCCTGGGAGATAATGAAGGACAGGGAAACATGGCATACTACAGTCCATGGGGTTGCAAAGAGTCAGACATGTCTTAGTGACTGAACAACAACAAAACCATAATCCAGCACTGCATCATGTAAAAATAACACAAAACCAACCAGCTGAGACTTTCCTTATGCAAATAAATGTACATGTGTACCTGACACCACAGATGAGTATCAATATTGCTTACTATTCAACTCACCTTCAAATTATTGTTATTAAACAGAGACAGGGCTCCGCTGGGGGTCCAGTGCTGCAGAGTCCTCCTTGCAGTGCAGGGGACACCAGTTGGATCCCTGGTCCCGAAGGTTACCACATGCCTTGGAGCAACTAAGCCCATGCATCACAAATGTAGAGCCTGTGCTCTAGTGCCCGGAGCCACAACTATTGAAGCTTACATGCCCTCGAGTCCCTGCTCAGAAACAAGAGAAGCCACTGCATTGAGAAGCCCGTGTACCTCAACTACAGAGTAGCCCCTGCTAGCCTCAATTAGAGAAAGCCCATAAGACAAAGATCCAGCGCTTCCAAAAACAAATAAATAAATCTTAAAAAAAAAAAAAAAAAAGATAAGAAAAATTAAAAAAAAAAAAAATCAAGAGATAGGCACATCTTGCAGTATTTTCAAGGAAAGACTGCGGTTCCTTTACCATGGTCGGAAAAATTCCTACCAAAGTTATTCTATTTGTGTATCAATGGCTAAAATAGCTATCACATATCCGTTATAGAAAATTTTCATAGAAAAATATACTTTCAAATCAGGTTCTTGGATCCTTTTACACTATGTTCTTAACCATGACACTCACTATAACCATAGGACACTGTGCTATGGACTATACTCACTGTAACCTAACAATGCTATTTATAGCACAGAGAATATTCGCTTTGGAGTAGGTTAGAGGGGAAAAAGGCAAAAAAAAAAAAAAAATCATAAAAAGAGAAAAGCTTTCTTGGAATACTGAAATGTTTACTAAAGCTGAAAGAGTATAGCACAAATAACCTAAGATTTAAAGAAATGAAAGATATAATTTACAGATGTGACATATTTACCTTGAAACTCCCTTCTAATATGTTCAAGTTTTTTAGAAGACATTCTGTCAATACAGTTCTCTATTATCTACCAGTATAAGTAATCTCCAGGTTATAAACTTGGCAATCTCCCCAAAACTGACCAGTGTGCAGAAGAAATCTGAATGTTGGACTTCTGACTCCCAGATTAGGGCTTTCTACAATATCCCACAGCAACAGATGACAAACTGCTCCTCTAGTACCTCTGGCAGAAAGAGGCAAACATTAACTATATACTGTGCCTCTTCCTATTTTGAACAGTGGCACATGAAATGAGACAAAGTGTTGGCCGCTAGTCAAGGTTTTGCCCTAAGAAGCTGTGACATCTTGAATACGTTACTTATACTCTTCAACCTCAATTTCTTTATCTTTAAATACAAACTAGTTTCCATTTCTACCAATAACTATATGGTTATAATTAAACAGCATATAAGGACATCACAAAGAAAGGCAGGACTAAGCACTGAGCTTAGTAAAATGTGTACCTCCTCTATAACCTTGACACATCCCACCTCTGCTCTAACAAGGAAAGCCCAAGCTTTCTGAGATTATGACAATGAAATTCATTGCCATTGTGTCACTCTGCAATACTTTCTGATTGACATTATGACAAAACAATATTAGCATAAACTGAGGACTTCTGTTTAGCTAATGACTTAAATTGAATGCTTCAACTAAGCAAATCAAGATACAAATGCTTTGCAGTACAGAAAATGATGCCTGTGAACATGCATGGAATTCGTGAAATTGGAAACTGCCAAAGATTTAATTAAGTACAATAATGAATTCTAACACATAAAGTACCAAAATTAAAAAAAAAAAAACCCAGCTTATATGAAGTTAAGCAATACAAATGTTAAATAAAATATTTGCAAAGCTCAAAACCAATTCTCATACTACAACTGATGCTACAATTTCTTATACACTGCTTTGCAAATGTTTAATTTACTTATAATCTGAACAAAAATCTTCAGGTTAAATATGTATGAATTCGTTACTATTTACATTAGTATTTGCTGAGTAAATTCTTAACTGTGGGAGTCCTTTGATGATTTAGTAAAATTGTGGAAACATCACTTTTATTATTGTTTTCAATTATAAATGCAAATTTCATTTATATAATGGATAAAATGTTTTTTCTTATTTATGCATTTCTGCATAAATAAGAAAATGTTTTCTATACTTAATGATTTTATTGTCTAATCAGTAGAAAAAAAAGGCAATGATAATTAATCAGGATTTTATCACTTTTAGCTTATAAGTGTAGTTACACCCAGCAACAATCCTCCCTTTTTAATTCAAATTGAAAGAACAAACAAAAACCCTGAAAAGAATTTTTCTTTAAAGAATGCATCAGACACTTCCTAATTAAGAATCTTTAAAAATCAATAAGGAGATTCCGTTTCTGATAACGGAGGTCTCCCTAATTCAGATAAACTGTCTTACAAAAGAAAACTTAAAATGTTGAATATGTAAAACATCTTCTGTAAAGTTAAGAGAAACTGCTCAGCCAGGATCCAGGAGAAGGTAAAAACCAAGTGATGCCTCAAAGCTAGCTGACTTTGCCCTAAGGCCATCTGCTGACCCCAGAGAAAGAGCTGACATACAGGGGAGAAGAGAGAATAAAAGTCATGGCCCAAGGCCTAATGCCCAATATGCTGGCACCCTGCAGGGCTTCAATCTCAAAGCAAGCACGAAGCAGAAGCAAAACTACCTTTATCTGTAGCCCTGTGCTTCACATAGACTATTCAGGAACCCTTGACCCCAGCAACAAAAATTCTCCCTACAAGAAAATAGTCAGTGTCTTTGCCACAAACTGTTTCTACAAAGTAATTTTTTAAATACCATTTACAGCATACAGTCAGGCATACCTAGTTTGCAAGAAAATATAAAAGACAAGAAAACAGCAGAAACAATAGAAACAGACTCACAAAAACGTCAAATATGGAATAATCAGACATAGACTGTAAAATAACTATTGTAAGCATGTTCAAAGAAAAAAGAAAATCTTGAAAACTTTGTAGGGAACCAGAAATCATAAACATATACCATAGTAATTTGTAAGTTAAAAAGTCTAAAACTGGAAAAAGTACAAAAATTAAAAGTGCAATCGCCACGTTTATCTTTTTCAGTTCAGTTCAGTCACTCACTTGCGTCTGACTCTTTGAGACCCCATGAATCGCAGCATGCCAGGCCTCCCTGTCCATCACCAACTCCCGGAGTTCACTCAAACTCATGTGCATTGAGTCGGTGATGCCATCCAGCCATCTCATCCTCTGTCATCCCTTTCTCCTCCTGCCCCCAATCCCTCCCAGCATCAGAGTCTTTTCCAATGAGTCAACTCTTCGCATGAGGTGGCCAAAGGATTGGAGTTTCAGCTTCAGCATCAGTCCTTCCAATGAACACCCAGGACTGAATCTCCTTTAGGATGAACTGGTTGGATCTCCTTGCAGTCCAAGGAACTCTCAAGAGTCTTCTCCAACACCACAGTTCAAAAGCATCCATTCTTCGGCGCTCAGCTTTCTTCACAGTCCAACTCTCACATCCATACATGACCACTGGAAAAACCATAGCCTTGACTAGATGGACCTCTGTTGGCAAAGTAGTATCTATGCTTTTCAATACGCTATCGAGGTTGGTCATAACTTTCCTTCCAAGGAGTAAGCGTCTTTTAATTTCATGGCTGCCATTACCATCTGCAGTGATTTTGGAGCCCCCAAAAAATAAAGTCTGACACAATTTCCACTGTTTCCCCATCTATTTCCCATGAAGTGATGGGATCAGATGTCATGATCTTAGTTTTCTGATTGTTAAGTTTAAGCCAACTTATTCACTCTCCTCTTTCACTTTCATCAAGAGGCTCTTTAGTTCCTCTTCTCTTTCTGCCCTAAGGGTGTATCATCTGCATATCTGAGGTTATTGATATTTCTCCCGGCAATCTTGATTCCAGCTTGTGCTTCTTCCAGCCCAGCGTTTCTCATGATGTACTCTTGTTAGACACAGTTGAAAAGAGACTAGTGAACTAGAAATTGGATGAAAACGCTATTCAAAACAGACTGAGTGCAGAAAAAAATGGAAAATAAACACAAGAGGGTAAAAACACAGAGGATACAAAGAGGAAGTATAACGTTAAGTTCAACTGGAACTGATAAAGCAAAAGAGAAAATGGATCAGAGGAAATTAATTAGAAGAGGAACTATGTAAGAATTTTCCTTAAGCTAGAAGAGACTTTATTTATGGCTGCAAAGCCTTTGACTGTGTGGATCCCAACAAACTGTGGAAAATTCTTAAAGAGATGAGAATACCAGACCACCTCACCTACCTCCTGAGAAATTTGTATGCAGGTCAAGAAGCAACAGTTAGAACCAGACATGGAAAAACGGACTGGTTCCAAATCAGGAAAGGAGGATGTCAAGGTTGTATATTGTCACCCTGCTTATTTAACTCATATACAGAGTACACGATGCAAAATGCTGGGCTGGATGAAAAACAAGATGGAATCAAGATTGCTGGAATAAATATCAATAACCTTAGATACGCAGATGATACCACCCTTATGGCAGAAAGAGAAGAAAACTAAAGAGTCTCTTGATGAAAGTGAAAGATGAGAGTGAAAAAGTTGGCTTAAACTTAACAATCAGAAAACTAAGATCATGGCATCTGGTCCCATCATTTCATGGGAAATAGATGGGGAAACAGTGTCAGACTTTTATTTTGGGGGGCTCCAAAATCACTGCAGATGGTAATGGCAGCCATGAAATTAAAAGACGCTTACTCCTTGGAAGGAAAGTTATGACCAACCTCGACAGCGTATTGAGAAGCAAAGACATTACTTTGCCAACAAAGGTCCATCTGGTTAAGGCTATGGTTTTTCCAGTGGTCATGTATGGATGTGAGAGTTGGACTGTGAAGAAAGCTGAGCGCCAAAGAATGGATGCTTTTGAACTGTGGTGTTGGAGAAGACTCTTGAGAGTTCCTTGGACTGCAAGGAGATCCAACCAGTCCATTCTGAAGGAGATCAGCCCTGGGATTTCTTTGGAGGGAATGATGCTAAAGCTGAAACTCCAATCCTTTGGCCACCTCATGCGAAGAGTTGACTCACTGGAAAAGACTCTGATGCTGGGAGGGATTGGGGGCAGGAGGAGAAGGGGATGACAGAGGATGAGATGGCTGGATGGCATCACCGACTCGATGCACATGAGTTTGAATGAACTCTGGGAGTTGGTAATGGACAGCGAGGCCTGGCGTGCTACGATTCATGGGGTTGCAAAGAGTCGGACACGACTGAGCGACTGGACTGAACTGAACTGAACTGAACTGAATCCTATATGAGGTCAAAAAAAAAAGTTGAGTTAATTTCAGAAAGCAGAAATCATACAGAGCTCACTTTTAAGCTGTAAGTTACTATTAGATATTAATAACAAAAGCACAGACAAAACCCACTAACGACAAAAAGCCATCCATTTAGAAGTTTTAAAACACTCTTTTAAAAATTTCTTGGATCAAAGGGGGATTCATAATTGACAATAAAAAACACTTTGAAAAAATCAGTAAGAACACCCTACATTAAAGGATCAAAACTTGAAGGAGGAATCTCAAGTTGTACTCAAAAGGACATTTATATTAAGTACACATATTAGAAATAAAGACTAAAAAAAAAAAAAAAGAAGATTCAAACATTCAAGAAGACAGAAGAGAAAGTAAAAGAAAGGGATTTTAAAAAATGAACTGAAATTAATAATACAGAAAAGTTAACAATAAAGTCCCCAAAAGATCATTTTGAAAAGAAAAATGACTAACATTATGCACCTAAAACATGGAACAGAATGTTGCTATGAACTTTACATATTTTCTGCATTTAATTTTCCCAGTTACCCTTCAGATAAATGTACTAACATCACTTTATGTTAAATTTCAAATGATAAGCAAAACCTATTTATGGAGAAATGGTTCAGGAAATAACTCAACATCAAGAAAGGTAGTTTTAAAAACAAGTAGAACTTATTAGTAGCTCACCAAAAAGTTGTATGGATTAGCTCAATTTTTAAAATCCATAGTTTCTTAAAAATTGAAACATCCAGAAACATAAAATCTAGAATGATAATCAACTGTAGATTTCTTAGCAGTAATAGCCAAGTAATTCTCCAAATGTGAAAACGGCACTACCACCAAATGAGGAATGATGAAACCAGCCACCAAGAATCTTTTACTTTAAAATTAGATAAACAAAATAGAAAACAATGATATATTTGGGTACATATTAATTTTTTTCAAGTAACTCCAAATATAAAAGGAAGAAAAAAGATGCATATGTCAAAGAAGTACTTTTTTCCAAAGGCCAATGTTCATTTGTAAATTAATCCTACTTACATCATTAGACTTGCATTTTTCCTTGTGAGAATATATAGTCCACTCCAAAAGCATATTTACAGGTTTGGTCAAAAGCCCAGAGGTCTCATTTCCTGACCAAAAGATTTCAAGAAGAACTGCCTTTCCTGTTATTTTCAGACTCTGAGAATCTGACCAGTCATACAACCTAATAAAAAGACAAATGAAAAGCATTATCTTTATGCCAATTTAACTATTACAGTTACTAGGCATAAGAGCTGCTAAATTGATCATCACAGTTATTAGGCATAATATCTTGCCATAAAACAAAAAATTCTAGCAATTTCTGAACATAGGAAAATCATAAAATATAAGGATCTTAATATCGAGTTATAATTCAGGAGTACACATTAATGTAACTGCAGGTTTTAGAGCATGTGCAAAGCTTACAGATATTATAGCCAGTGCTAAAACCTGGTATAGCTTTTTACTTAGGCTTTCAATTACTAAAGAATTCAAAAGTATACAAATTCTGAAAAATAAAAACAATCTATCCAAACGTGTAAGTCAGTGAAAAATAAAAATGTGAACTAAGGAAACATAACATATAAACCTTTACCGCTACTGAAGGACTGAATCTAGACATATATTTTTCAAATAAATCTACTTTAAACTAGAAAACAAGGTGGTTTTTTAAGAAATGTATATGTAAATAATTAGAAAAACGGTACATAAAACAACATATAGAAAAGATATATATTTTTTGTGTTTAAAACTTACTTTTGACTCAGATGTCGGACTTCACTTTCAATCAAATTAAAGAAAAATTTAAGCAGTGTTAGGTGGAGTACCTTAGAGCCAATAATATTTTCTGAAATTTGATGACAAAAACTTTCATTGAAAAGGCAAGACCTGGAAAACATGAACCCAACAATCTATAACATGTAACAACTCACTGAGTAATTTGTGAGCAAATTATTACGCTTCTCAGAAAATCATCAAAATTTTAATAAAGTTTGCTCCCACAAAATGTACAGCAAATTAAGCAAAATTTTATTAATAATATATTTTCTTCCTTTAAATATTAAACCCTGTCAAATATCCCATACAGTTAATTTTTCAACAATAGAGATCTAATTTCCCTATTTTTCAATGATTGTAATGTTTAACAACCAGCTGTTAGTCTCCCTTTGTATTCATTTCACTGAAAAAGAACAAAAGAGCTATGAATTTCATTAATTCATTGATTCAGATGATCAGCTACAGTTTCAATTAGCTACACTCAATTTATAATATTCTCCATAATCCTCCTCTTACTCAGATTATTTTCTTATTCATATTTAGTAAAATTAAGATTATTTAGAGCTATTTTTTTAGTTTTAAAAATTCAGTATTTATTTTCTTTCCATCTTCTGCAGCAGTTCTACCCAACAGAACTTTCTGTGATGATGGATATGTTCCACTGAACACTTGAAATGTGGCTTGTGTAGAACTGAGGTGTTGAAATTTTATTTAATCTTAATTAAATTTAAATATAGTCACATGTGGCTAGTGGCTTCAGAGTTGGAAGCACAGTTCTACAGTATTTTTAAAAAGAGAACGCAAGATAAATCAGAACTCTAGGACTAAGAGTCTAGGCAACAATATTTATTACAATTTTCTTCCAATTTCATTATTATATCAATGATGTACTTGCAACTCTGTACCTCTGTCTCCATCCTTTCCATCTCCTTTAGAATACCACACTAACAGAGTAGTGTGGTATTCTATTTAACAGCTATTAAATTTAATAATCCATTTGATACTTCAATCTAGTCTAAAAGGTCCTCCTTGACCACAGTTATTTAACTCTACCTGAAAACTGCCAGAGATAGATACAATAGTATCATTTTTTCATTTTATATGGAGAAGGCAATGGCACCCCACTCCAGTACTCTTGCCTGGAAAATTCCATGGATGGAGGAGCCTGGTAGGCTGCAGTCCATGGGGTCACTGAGGGTCGGACACGACTGAGCAACTTCACTTTCACTTTTCACTTTCCTGCATTGGAGAAGGAAATGGCAACCCACTCCAGTGTTCTTGCCTGGAGAATCCCAGGGACGGGGGAGCCTGGTGGGCTGCCATCTATGGGGTCACACAGAGTCGGACACGACTGAAGTGACTTAGCAGCAGCATATTATGAAATATTTCAAAAATACACTTAGAAGTAGACTAATATCATCCAGCTCATTTACATTCCTACCACTTTCCTAGGCACCTTCCACTAGACTCCCAACAGACATAGTTATTTAATAATTAGATCTGGTATCTGTTTATTAAAAAGTCTACCTTTAAGCTGTCTGAAATCCATTTCTGGTAGCATCAATTAATTCATTCAAATCTTTATTAAGCATTTATTATGTTCCAGATATAAGCACTGAGGAGAGAGATGTTTTAACACTGAGCATCTACTCTTCTGAAATTCAGAGGCTGCTTACATACACTGTTGGAGGGAATGTAAATCAGTATGGAGATCCCTCAAGGCTAATCATGTTTCTATTATGGCATGCAGCTGTAATTATCTTTTATTTTTTGCCTGGCTATTGACTGTGAAAACTGATAAACATCATTTACTATTGTGATTACATAACTATTACATTGACTTAATACTACTGTATTTATGATTGGTCAACAGAAAATAATAGAATTCTACATCACCAAAACTATCATTTAATAGAAAAATCTGTAATCACTTTTTAAAATCCAGATCCGTATCAGAATAATCTTGGAATTTTTTGAAAAATACAAATGCCCAGGTACTGCTTTTTCTATCCAGAGCTCCAGATATGTTTCTAATGAGCAGCCATGTTTATTTAAAAGCAACTGGATTATATGAGGATCGTTTATTTTTATCTAGTTTCACTTCTATTTCATATCCAGTGCTCCCATTTCATTTAGTTTGTGTTTTCCAATTTGTCTGTCTCTTCTTTTTTGACATTTTTTCTCAAGACTATCAAGTGTAGTAGAAAAGTCTCTGTATACATATATAAGTATGTATAATATAATATATATATTTTAGAAAACTTCTGAATTTTTGCCTGGCTAGAAAATTTGACATTTTGATTTCACTTGTTTGACTTAGTATGAATACAATACTATATTTCTAATAAAAAACAGATATGCAATAAGCAACAAAGGGAACTATAGTCAACATCTTATAATAAACTATAATGGAAAATAATCTCAAAAATAATGTATGTGTATATGGGTAACTTCTTTTAGATGGGAAATGCCAAAGAATGTTTGAACTACCGAACAACTGCACTCATTTCACATGTTAGGAAGTTAATGCTCAAAAATCCTTCAAGCTAGGCTTCAGCAGTACATAAACTGAAAACTTCCAAATATACAACATGGACTTAAAAAAGGAAGAGGAACCAGAGATCAAATTGCTAACATCTGCTGCATCACAGAAAAAGCAAGGGAATTCCTGAAAAACATCTATTTCTGCTTCACTGACTATGCTAAAGCCTTCGACTCTGGATCACAAACAAACTGTGGAAAATTCTTAAAAAGAGACAGGACTACCAGACAACCTTACTTGCCTCCTAAGAAATGTGTATGCAGGTCAAGAAGCAACAGTTACAACAACATGGAACAATGGACTGGTTCCAAATTGGAAAAGGAGTACATCAAGGCTGTACATTGTTACCCTGTTTATTTAACTATATGAGGAGTACACCATATGAAATGCCGGGCTGGATGAAGCACAAGCTGGAATCAAGATTGCTGGGAGAAATACCAATAACCTCAGATATGCAGATAACACCACCCTTATGGCAGAAAGTGAAGAGGAATTAAAGGGCCTCTTGATGAAGGTGAAAGAGGAGAATGACAAAGCTGGCTTAAAACTCAGTATTCAAAAACTAAGATCATGGTATCCGGTCCCATCACTTCATGGCAAATAGATGGGAAAAGTGCCAGAAAAAGAAACAGTGACAGACTTTATTTTCTTGGGCTCCAAAATCACTATGGACGGTAACTGCAGCCATGAAATTAAGACACTTGCTCCTTGGAAGAAAAGCTATGAAAAGCTAGACAACCTATTAAATAGCCAAGACATCAGTTTGCCAACAAAAGTTCACCTAGTCAAAGCTATGTTTTTCCAACAGCCATGTATGGATGTTAGAGCTAGACCATAAAGAAGGCTAAGTGCCAAAGAATTCATGCTTTTGAATTGTGCTGTTGGAGAAGACTCTTGAGAGTCCCTTGGGCAGCAAGGAAATCAAACCAGTCAATCCTAAGGGAAATCAACCCTGAATATTCATTGGAGGGACTGATGTTGAAGCTAAAGCTCCAATACTTTGGCCACCTGATATGAAGAGCCAACTCACTGGAAAAGACCCTGATGCTGGGAAAGATTGAAAGCAGGAGGAGAAGGGGACGACAGAGGATGAGATGGTTGGATGGCATCATCAACTCAATGGACCTCATTGAGCTTGAGCAAATTCCAGGAGATGGTGATGGACAGGGAAGCCTGGTGTGCTGCAGTCCATGGGGTCACAAAGGGTCGGACACGACTGAGAGATGGAGCAACAACAATACTATGTGTAAGTGGATCACCTTGCTGTGCACCTGAGACACTACTTGAATATAATATATATATAAAGAAAAAAATTAAGAACAGAACTACCATTAAGATCCAGCTATCCCACTTCTGGGCATTTATACAAAGAATACAAAAACGCTAATTTGAAAAGATATACACACCCTTTGTTTATTCCAACAATATTTTACACTGGCCAAAATATGGAAATAACCGTAAGAGCCCATCAACAAATGAATAACGATATGACACACGTTCACACACACACATACACACGTAATAGAATACTACTCAGAAAAAAAAAAAACTTGCCATTTGTGACAACATGGATAGACTTGGAGTGTATTAAGTGAAACAAGTCAGAGAAAGACATATACCCTGTGACTGTGGAATATAAAAAACAAATGACCAAAATAAATGAGCAAATTAGACCAAACCTAAACAACACACAGAAGCAGAGTAGCGGTTACCAGAGGGGGAAGGGCTGGGGTGGGTGGAGAGAAGATCAACTGTATGGTAACAGCAGAAAACTCAGTTTTCCTGGTGAGCACACTGCAGGTACACAAAAGCAGAAATACAATGTTCATATGCAATTTACATAATGTTACAAACTAACGTTACAACAATAAAGAATTAAAAACAAAAACAAAAGCCAGAGGCTGATTTAAATAAGAAACTTAACTCAAGGCAAAGGGCAAGAGATAGAAGTCGCATTTCACCTGTACTCTAAAGGATAATTAGGAGTAGTCAGGTATTTACAGGGTGTCAGGAATGGAAGTTTATAGAAGGCAGAGAAAATCTAAGAGCAAACGGTTAAGAAATGAAAAACAGGGGCTTCCCTGGCGGTGTGGTGATAAAGAAATCCGCCTGCCAATGTAGGAGACATGGGTTCAATCCCTTATTTGGGGACGATCCCACATGCCATGGAGCAACTAAGCATGTGGGCCACAACTAGAGAGCCTGTGTTCTAGAAGAGTCCAGGAGCCACAACTACCAAAGCCTGCATGCCCCACAGTCCATGCTCCACAACAAGAGGAGCCCCTGCTTGCCGCGACTCAAGAAAAGCCCACGCAGCAACAAAGACCCAGCATGGTCAAAAATTCATACATATAGGTAAAATTTTTAAAAAAGATTTCAGTCATTGGGTACACTTGGGAAAAGATGAAGATAAGAATGAAGACACACAGAGGGCTAAATTATGGAGGGTCTTACATGTTTTGCGAAGGAATTTTAAATGTTTTCTATAGGTGATGTATGTCTTAATGAAGGACTTTTATCTGGGAAATAATAAGACCACTTTGGAAAGACCATACTGGGGTACTTTGGAAGACAAAAGGAAAAAAGTAGAATCAAGGTCAACAAGGTTGGTAGTGCAACAGTTTACATAAAGAGCAATGAAGGCTTTTAAATAAATGTGATGACAATGAAGGAAGAAACAGATTTGAAAATTAGGAAGAATGGCAAATAAATAAACCATATATCTTCACTTCCTACACCTGTGTTGAGACAGTACTGTGTTAGAACTGTGCTCATCTCTTCAAAAGTGCAGAAGCTAAGAAAAAAGGTGCAGGAATTATGATTTTATCTTTTTACCCCTTGAAACATAGCACAGTGCCTGGCTTCCAGTAACTACTCAATAACTTTTTTTTTTAAAGAATAAATAAATGCATGCTAGCTAGCCAATTAGCTTGCGTTAAATATAATACAACCAAGATGGTAGGTAAATCCTTATGATCTCAAAGAAGTAACCAAGGATCTAGCCTTCGCCTGGCTAGTCAAGTAACCTTTCTCTTATTACTATGGACTCGTGCTAAAATCAAACATTTGGATAAAAACAAAGTACTTCGCAGACAAAGGAGGGCTATCAGATACACAGAGCTATCAGAAAAAAATGGAAAAATCGATTAGTTCTGTCTGAGAGAAAGCAGCAGAAATAGGAGCGATTTCTGAAAAGATTAACATATGGAAGACAAAGGAAGGATTTAGGCAGATGACAGCATGTGCAGAGGCATGAAAAAGATGACATATTTAGGAAACATTAAGTTCCATTTCAAAATTCAAATTCCTAGCTGAAAAAATAGAAACACTAAAACAGATACTGTACACAGTTACAAATGTTTATACTGACAATGACCAAAATTTGATAATGTTCATATGCAATAAATTAATTTTCTTACTTTTTACAACAAAGTTCAAATGTGTTTTGTTAAAAAGAAAACAAAGAATGATTTAGCATTCCTGTAAGTCCACTTCATATATTTATTAAACTTTTTTTTTAAAATAAAATGACTGACAAACATGACCAATTTAGCCCTTGTGTTAAACACAACACACAAACATCACACACACAAAAATAACTTTTTCTAAAAAGAAACATATTTATCAATATCTAAAAAATACATAGGAGAACACGGACTGTATGAAATTGAGCACCTTTGCATGTGAAATTCCTTACCTGATAAGCACTTCTATTAGAGACCATGTCCCTTTCATACAAGTTGGACACTGAAACAATTCTAAGTAATATGTTGACATGGCTGGGGACTTCCAAGGAGGGTGAAGGTGAAGAAGAGCTGACAATATATGAAAGTATCGACCAGAAAACGTATCTATGTTATCCTATTATTTAAAAACAAAGAAAGAAAGAAAACAAGATGACTAAAAGTACCGTTTTACCAGCTAACTTAGTTTAAAACTCTAATAACCCAGATCTAACTTTCTTGGCAAAAATATGTGTTTGGACAAAGGAGAACAGATGGGAGCATGATGTTTAGCTAATTGAATACTGACTGCAACTGAGAGAAGCATACTCTAAACATGCATCTGCGTATTAGACAATCTCAGCTATTGGGACTAACTTATATAAAATGTCCATTTACTTCTCATGATTATACTGAGATTGAGTCCCCAAATGTGACTTGAAATAAACTAAAGAAACTTTACATGCAACATTCTGACTTATTACCAATGTTAGTCTGACACAGCTTAAACCTGTTTTTTCTTCTAATTGGTACCTTGATAAAGAATATAACTAGAAATCTATCTTGATAGAAATCTACCTTTGAAAAGGTGTTTTCATTGGTTTTCACAGTTAAAAGAGTAAATTCAGTACCTACATATACTATGAATAAAAATGATTACCAATGTACTGAGTAATTTACTAAATGACCTTCTAGATCTCTGAAATTTGATTACTGCCACAGAAAAAAAATTCTGAGAAAAATATTAAAACAATTTAATTTAATTTAAAAACAAAAGAAACAGTAATAAATGGGTGTCTCATTTCTTATTAAAATGAGGGAAACAAATAAGGAAGAGAAAACAACAAATATATACATAATAATATAAACATACAAAACTAACTATAAATATGCAAAAAGAGAAAATTTGCATTTTAACATTCTTTGAAAGACCATCAATACGTAAGACTGCTCTTACCTGTAGAATGTTTTCTAGAAGAGCATGGAGAAGATAAACAGGAGGGATATAATGTGCTTGCAAAGAGGAAAGTTCCTCAATTGCTTCTTTAAAAAACTGTCCTTCTATGAGGCTTTCAATTAAATTTAATATTCCTCGTGGAAATTCAGCATTTTTAACCTACAAAAGGAAAGATTCTATGACTCAAAAGGAAGAGGAAAATTCTGATACGAAATTTTGAATTAGTAAGGAGCCTGAATTTCCTCATCTGTACAATGTACAATCTCTGGTCTCACTACTTCACTAGATTGTTTTGTGGTTCAAAAAGAATGATTTATATGAATGTGTTTTACAACAATAAAATTATACCATAAAACATATACATTGTTAATTGTTCTATTTATCAGTCTTTGTCACCTTGAATAGTATAGGGAAATAGTACCTCTAAAGAAAACTTCAAAAGGCATTTGCAAAGTCTGGCTGCTAATGAGACTTCAGTTAGAAGTACAACTACACATAGTTCTTTTTTTTAATTAAAAAAAAATATTTATTTATTTTTAATTGATTGATGATTGCTTTACAATACTGGTTTGATTTCTGTCATACATCAACATGAATTAACCGTATGTTTACATATGTCCCTTCTCTCTTGAATTTCCCTCCCACCTTCCGCCCATTTCCACCCTTCTAAGTTATTACAGAGCTTCAGTTTGAGTTTCCAGAGTCATACAGCAAATTCCCATTGGCTATCTATTTACACATGTTAGTGCATATACACACAGTTCTAATTCAGGTGCAAAATTACTTTTTGGTGTTCTTTTAAACTTATAAGCAAACTTTGTCTATTAACATATACTGAATATATTAAGACATCATCAAGTACAATCAATACTTGCAAAAAGTAACAATTGCTGTAACATAAAATTACTCTACAGAGGCACATTAACACAACTCTATAAGAGTTCCACAAAATACATCCTCCTTGATCAAAATATTTTTAACAATAAAAGTGACTACTTTGAACTAGTTGAGAATCAAGAATACTGTGAAAAACTAAATAGAATAAAGAAGTCAATTTTGAAGGAATGAAGGATACAAAGAAAATAATATACTTTTATAAATATTATACTGAAAATTTAATCTAAGTAGTAATTATGAAAGCTATGAAATGTTATGAATAGAGATACACAACTCACCTGTGATGCGCACAAGTTTTTAATTCTTATCAATTTTTATTATTGCATAGAATTTTTTTTGAGCTTTGATAGAATACTATTTTTTTTTTCATATCTGATGAGAGAAACTACATTTCAAGTCCGATAGGAATCTTTGCCTTGCTGACAGCACATTTCTTTACATAAAAAAAAAAAACCCACCTAAAAATAGGGGATTCCCTGGTGGCTCAGTGGTAAAGAATCCACCTGCCAATACAGGAGACACAGTAAGGATCTGCCTTAATCTGGGAAGATCCCACACGCTGCGGGATCTTGGGCCCTAGAGCCTGGGCCCTAGAGCCCGAGCCCCGTAACAAGAGAAGGCACGGCAAGGAGCAAGCCGAGCACTGCAGCAAGAGGAGCCCTGGCTCACCAACACTGGAGAAAAGCCTGTGCAGCGATGGAGACCCAGCACAGCCAAAACAAACAAACAAACAAAACAGAATAATAAAACGTAAAGCTTCTTTTTGCCCGCATTACTATCTTACTCCAAATCTCTTACCTCAACATTGTATGCCGGTTGTTTATCTATTCTAATGCCACGGTATCTTACAGCCTACAACACAGAAATCATTAATTAAACATTTTTAGGTCAAAAAATACACTTCAACTTACAAAGTTTAAAACCTTGGCCAAACGTACAAAACAGATTTGGGAAGACATTAATAGATGTAATTGATCTGATTCTTATGTTTACTAGTGACCTCTAATCTACCATTTTAGGGACATGGCACTTTCTTGAGTATGAACAGTTTCTTTTTTCCCCCTTTCTAAAATAAAAGAGATTAAAAAATAAGGTCATATTCACTTTTAAGACTTGAAGAGGTCCACTGTCCTTAGTACTTGAATTATTAGAAATATAAATGGAGAGAGCATTTTGTACAAAAAATACATAGGAAAAAATGTAGTCGTGTTTTATACATAATCACAGGTAAAATCTTCCTCTATTGTTGTCAAATATCTCTAAGTTTGTACTTGTTTAAAAAATTATACTGGAAAAATATTTGCAACAAACAGATATTTGCAACAAACATGAAAAGAAATAACACCCTGATTACATCAAGAGTTCTAGAAGCAATGGTATAAAACCACCTACTGGAAAAATACAGAAAATGCCAACAAGCAACTGGCAGAAGAAAAAATACACAAGTGGCAAGTGAAGGCATAAAATATGCTCCATCTTGCTACTAACACAAGGAATACAAATGAAAATATCTGGCTTCCACTTAAGATATAGAAAGCTGGAAGGAGAGGCATTCATTCCCACATTACAAACAAGAAAAAGCTGGAAAGTCTATGAAACCCTAATTGTACCTGAACCCTTCTGACAGCAGAGGTGTTAGTGCAACCAACTAAACAGAAATATGAAGACAGACAGGAGCCTCCAAGGACATGAGTACTGCTTTATCTGAGACAGTGGATTAGGAAGAGGAGGACTCCGATACAGTAGGTAAGAAAATGTGAGCTTAAATTTGTTGCCACTTGCTAATGGCTAAGTGTGGGACACAGTGAGAGAACAAAACCCTTGGGAATCAATAAAATGAGGGGCGTTTGCACTCAATGGCATGATCTTCTCCATGGACCTCACTGTGTACTCAGGGAAAGGAAAAGGGACAGGATGGGAGGCTAAAGTCAGTCTCCCAGCTGGTGAAGGCTGAAATGTGAAAGAAAAGTGGCTGCTGTGGTCAAGGCAGCAAATGTTAGTATGTACTATCAGGACACAGATGAAAACCAGTAACCTGCTGAATAAAGGCAGGGGAAAAAAAGTCCTTTACTCTGAAGATGGGGAGAAAAGATGGTGATCCCACACCATTAGGGACACCCCATTATTTGGGGCAGGGCAAGAACCCTGAAAAAGCCCTTCCCCCAAACCCAGGGCACCTCAAAGCTTTCCTCAAACTGAGGCTAAACCAAGAAACACCAACAACTTAGGAAGGTTTAGAAAATTCATAATTTCTCCATGACGTCACTGAGTTATAAACAGCAGAGAATTCATCAATTTACATTTTCTTACTCATTGTCCAAATACAATAATTACTATTTACAAAAATTAATGAACTAAGAAAATTATGTTAAGACATATTAAATATAATAAAATGACTCATTATTGTTATTACTATATTATATATTGGTAACACTGCAGAATGACAAGAAAACTACACAAAGCCAAATTCTACCTGAGCTCTATATATGTGTTTCCTTAAGGCATTCTTTAGGTCAACAATATCCACATTTGTCCTGATATCCTTGGTTTTTGATTCTTTGGCATGACCAGCAAAAACAGAATTCTTCCTTTCTTTCTGTATACGTATAAGAACTACTTTAGACAATGTACCAAAGAGTGCTAACACAAATGCTAAGCATCAAATGGACAACATAACACCAGAACATATTCATGCAGTGTTAATTACAGCAAAGATACATACAACCATATTAGAAAAATATTACACAATGAAATTTAAAAAAATTAAAAATAGTATGTTTTAACTGGAAAGTTTTACCTGATATTTACATGTACCCTTCCTTACGCATTTTCCTTTTAACCTATTCCAAATCTTTTCTGAAACCTCTCTTATTTTTGTTGTCATGCTCCCACAAAAATGGGGCTTCCCAGGTGGCACACTGGTGAAGAATCCGCCTGCCAATGCAGGAGATGTGGGTTTGATCCCTGGAGTAGCAAATGGCAACCCACTCCAGTATTCTTGCCTGGAGAATACCATGGACAGAGGAGCCGGGCAGGCTACAGTTCACAGGGTTGCAAAAGTCAGACACGACCGAGCACTCAAACCACAAAACATGATTGTTTATTTACCTTTATCATTTTTCTGAAGATCCTTCTGAATACATGTAAACATGCTATGGTTTATACGGTAAAACAAAATTATACTCTAGAACAATTAGCTCAAGAAGGATCTCGTTTAAAAGAAAAGATATCGGGGCTTCCCTGGTAGCTCAGTGGTAAAGAATCCACCTGCAGGAGACAATGATTCTATCTCTGATCTGGGAAGATTCCACATGTCACAGAGCAAGGAAGCCCCTGCACCACAAAAATTGAGCTTGTCCAGAGCCCGGGAGCCGCAACTCCTGAGTCCATGTGCCACGACTAACTGACGCCTGCACACCCTCGAGCCAACGCTCTGCAACAAGAGAAGCCACTGTAAGGGGAAACCCACACATTGCGACTAGAGAACAGTCCTTGCTTGCTGCAACTGGAGAAGAGCCCACGCAGCAACAAAGACCCAGCACAGCCAAAAATAAATGAATAAAACAAACATTTAAAAAAAGACAAGCTATCTTATTAATAATGGTCTATTCTATACCGGGGATGAACAAGATAAACTAAAATTTAGATTAGAATGTATTACTCAAACTACATACCATGTATTTTCCATTTTAAAAATTTTACCCTCTTTTCCCAGAACCTTTCTTTTCCTTTTTGTCAGGAAAAATAAAACATATTTGAACACCTTGATCAGTAATTCAAATTATTTCTGTACACATGTAAAAATACTTTCATTGTGAACCAAAGCTAATTATAAAATTATGAGTATTATACCAGAAAAAAATGAGAAAATTCTTTCCATAAGATGTACAGGTTACATTTGACACAGCAAACAATCACAAAAACCAGGTTATATGTAAAGGTGATATTAAGGAAGAACCAGAGAAAATTAAAACTTTTAGCTTACAAAATTTTACCTGATCTCTATAAATGTGCTTTCTTAAGGTACTCCTGTCATGTTCAATGTCCTTCCTGGAATCTCTTTCTTTCTCTTTTTTGCGCTTTTTCCTCAAGGTATAAATACTTTGAATATCTTCATCTTTTTTCTTCATTTCCTTCCACATATATTTAAATCAAAATTAAACAAATCTCAACATGAATGATGTACGTTACTAAATCCAAATAAATTCAAGAAGAGTTGGACTTAAAACACATTAAAAAATAGTTATATACAATAGGAAACTTCACCTACTGTTGGAGTGGGTATACATTAGTAAAGTATTTTGGAAAGCTTAGTAGATCATTACTTAGTAGAGTTAAACACGTAGAGTTCTTAGGACCTAGAATTCTCTCAGGCATATATCCTAGGCTAGAGGAACTCTTGAACATGTGCACCAAGAATCAATAAGAAAATGTTCATAGTGCTCATAACAGAAATGCTCATAATTTAAAAAAAAACTAAACAATCCATCAAAAACAAACAAAAAGAAACCCAAATACTTAACAATAGTAAAATGGATAAAAAGTATAACTGTGAAACAATGAAATATATGCACCAGCAAAAAAGCAAGTCACAGAAAATTAAAAATACCATGAACTACAGAAAGTTCATTAACAGGCAAACTTATTGGGAGGGAAAATAACATATTGGTAGGTAGTAAAACTATAATGAAAATCAAGAAAATAATTAAAACAAATTTTAACAGAGGTTACCTATCATGGGTAAGAGGAAGAAAAAGGGACACGGTTTGGAAATGACACACAGCAAGATGTTCAAAAGTTGGGAATGCTCTATTTCTTAACATATATACCTTTTTACTCTTTCAAAAACTGTACACAAATGCTTTATCAACACATACACACACAGTTCAGAAGAAACAACTTCATAAATGACATTAGAAAAGAGTATAAAATAATAGATAACTTTTAATTGAGAAGGTCTTACCTGATTTCCGTAAGTATGCCTTCCTAAGGCATTTCTCATTTTAACAAATTTCAAATTTTTCCTAGAATCTCTGAATCTTTCTTTGCTCTGATGTTCAGTCAAAATAGAACTAATAGTAACATCTTCATCATGATTTTTCATTTCTTTCTGCATGTTTGTAAAAATACTTTAGTTAGAGCATACATTAAGCAAAGCGTCAACACAACCAACGCAAGTCAAAACAAAAATCTCACTCAAAAAAACAGGTTTTATAAAACATATACATAAGATTAAACAGAGTATTATGCATTATATTTTAGCTATACTATGATGAAGCAGAAAAATACAGATATTTAGTTCTCGAAGTGTTTGCGCATATACTTAATTTAGGTATTTTGTTAACTTAATCTTTCTTGGAATTTCTGCTTTTTAAAAAAGCTGCCATATGCTTAATCAAAGCAGATTTGGTTATCCTCATTATTTTCCAAGTATTTGTGAAAATACACTGGATATCAAATAGAGTTTTCCCATTATTTAGGCATATCAAATTAAACATCTCAGAAAATCTCTGTATAGGAAATAGATATGATAACATTGTGCTCAATCACTTTGGTCGTGTCTGACTCTTTGCGACCCTGTGGACTGTAGCCCACAGGCTCCTTTGTCCACAGAGATTCTCTAGGCAAAAATACTGGGTTGGGTTGCCATGCCCTCCTTCAGGGGATCTTCTTACCTCAGGGACTGAACCCCCAAACTTATGTCTTCTGCATTGGCAGGCAGGTTCTTTACCACTAGCACCACCTGGGAAGCCCTATAATAATCAATATTATTATACTGTGTGTATGTGTTAGTTGCTCAGTAGAGTTCAACCCTGTGATCCCATGGACTGTAGCCCACCAGACTCTTATCTATATCCATGGAATCCTCCAGGCAAGAAGACTGAAGTGGGTAGCCATTCCCTTCTGTAGGGGATTTCCTCGACCATTAAACAAGATAAAAAGTATTGCAAACTATATTATTTATTCTTTATACAAGGCAACTTATTTAAAAAAATAGAAATTGCTACCTGAATTTGATAATACATTCTTCTGAGTTCTAAAAAGAACAAGATATTTACAGATATATTCTTTTTACTTTTTAAAATTTTGATATAGCTGATGTACAATAATAAGTTATACATGTACAATGTTGTGATTCACACTTTTTAAAGGTTATACTCAGCTTATAATTACTATAAATTACTGGCTATATTCCCTGTGTTGTACAATATATCCTTGCAGCTTACCTCACACGTAACGTTTTGTACCTCTTACTCCCCTAGCCCTGTACTGCACTCTCCTGCCATCACCATTCCCTCTCCGCACTGGTAACCACTAGTTTGTTCTCCATATCTGTGAGTCCATTTCATTTTTGTATTATTCACTAGTTTGCTTTATCTTTTAGATTCCAAATATAAATTATACTGCATTTGTCTTTCTCTGACTTACTTTACTAGTGTAACACCCTCCAAGTCCATCTGTGTGTGCTAAGTCACTTCAGTTGTGGCTGACTCTTTGCCACCTTATGGACCGTAGCCTGCCAGGCTCTTCTGTCCCTGGGATTCTCCAAGCAAGAATACTGGAGTGGGTTGCCATGTCTTCCTCCAGGGGATCTTCTCAACCCAGGGATCAAACCCACAACTCTTGTATCTCCTGCCTTAGCAGGTGGGTTCTTTAACACTAGCACCACCTGGGAATCCAACTCCATCAATGTTGTTTGCAAACACTGATGTTTGCAAACATTGCAAATGCCAAACTTTCATTTTTTTAAACTAATATTTCACTATATATGTGTATAAACACACACACACACATATATATTAATATATATATCCCATCTTCTTTATCCATTCATTTGTTGATGCACACTTAGGTTGCTTTCATATCATGGCAGTTTCTTTTTTTCTCTAATATGCACCCAGGAATGAAACTGCTTAGTCAAATGGTAGTTCCAGTTTTAGTTTTTCTGGGAAACTGCCATATTATTTTCTACAGTGGGTGTACAAATTTATATTCCCACCAACAACTGTATTTTGAAAAAACTAGAAAAAATTGTAAAAATATTTTAAGTGCTTGGAAAGTTTTATTTACTCTCTCCACTTATGATTTTGTAAGGTACTATTTAGTTGCAGAAGTTCCAAATTGTTCCTAAAATTCTCAAGGAAAAAACTTGACAGATGCAGTAAAAACAAATTTTAATTTATTTCTAATCACATTAAAAAATATTCTAGTTTAGACTGTTTTAGTTGCTCCTGCTATCTGAAAAGTTTTAGTTGAGAGCCACATATACACTTTCTGAAGGTACTTTTCATTGCTTCAAGTTCAGAGTCCTTCATGTTTTTGTTTTCCATATTTAATCAAAGTAGAAGTTCCTTATGTCACTGAAGAAAACCTGATCTATATGCAGTAAAATACCTGAATTTAGACCATATATTTAGACCAATACATTATTGCTGACTCCTTTGTAAGACACACATTACATTCAATATAGAGAATTGTTTTAAGTAATTATCATGTGTTGACAACACACTATGTATTAGAAACTGAATTTCTACATGTACATATGTATTACTTCAGTAAGAGCTTCAAAACAGACATAGGACAGTATCTATGTTCAAATTACAGACTTAGTATGTTCAAATTATAGACTGAAAATCAGATTTGGGTTCCAATACCAGCTCTGTGATTTCAAAATCAGTGTTTTTTCACCAAATAACACCTCTCCTACAATTTTGAAAGAAAAATCAGAAACATAGAAAATTTCTGTTCTTTTAGATGATAAAATGTTACCTGTGTTCTGCACATGGTCTCTTTTAAGGTACCTTTCATTTCAAGAAATCCCATATTTTCCCGGAAATCATTGCTTTTTTCTTGACTGCTATGGTTCTTCCAAGTAGAATTGGTTTGGGAATCTTCATCGTTATGAATTTCTTTCTGTATGTATGTAAAAATGGTTTGGGCAACCAATTAAGTATAATTTAACATTATATACTCTATATGATATCCAATTTTATAATTGCAAAATATTTTAGAGGTCAAACAAGTAGAAAAAATGCACCTAAATCAAAGTTTATTAAACACTAGTAAATTCCTTGAAGGGGAAAAAAAAAAAAAAATCATTACAACAAAGGTCCTGAATAAAGTAGCAGTAAAAATGTATCTCAAGAAAAGCTAGTGTTTGTTAGTCTAGTAACAGGCAACTCCTTTCATAAATAATCACAAGAACATTTTATCTAATCCCTTACCAAGTTACAATCTATTTCAAAATTTTCCGATTATAGACTATTTCTCTGATTATTTTTCAGCTTTTTTACTAGTAAGACTTATTTGCAAATCTATCACACAAAGAAAACAGACTAATAGTTGAACTCACAGCTTTTACTTGAATATTAATAAGCAATTATCTTCACCAAACTCTATCTCAACACATTTCTCTTACTAAGAAATCTAAACTGATATCATACCTACCTACCAATAATAATTTTTTAAAAAGTTGCATGTGTACTTATACATATAATTCTAGAAGTTTAGTAACATAAAGAATTGAGAATAAAGATGAATTCAAGTACTTATGCAAGGATATTCAGAGACTGACTATCTTTACACAGAGACTCGGAGAATCACTGTCCTCCTAGGGAGCAATTATGAAATAGCCAAAATGTGCTAAGGCCTATGGTGTGATCTCTGGTTCCCTTTCACTTGTTCTGGGCTTCCTATATGGATGTGAGGGTACTTTGGCAGCCGGCAATCCTGCCACTAGAGAACAATCCCTAAGAGTAGCTGATTACATTTCTTCAGTTACTCAGGAAAGTGAAATGGAAAACTAAGAAAAATGAAGACTTTCCTTCTTTCCTGTTCCTAGAATCAAGGTAAGTATTAGTCTGAATGTATAATTTCCATTAAGGACAACTGTAATGGGGATAAACTGAGTTTCTAGCTTCAAATTTCACAATGTTGATAAAGAGGACAGATCCTCAGGCTTAGATCATCAAAGAATGTCTAAAATATAGGATGCATTAATCACAATTAGATTCCAGTTACCTAGAATACATATGCAAAAAAAATACCATTATCATTAGCACCTAGGGAAGAACATACTGTTTTCAAAGTATATTTAAACATCCATTTCAGATGCTATATACTGATCTGTGTATTAAAATGTATAATTAAAGTATCCTATTTAAGTTAAATAGTTAAAAATCAGAACCTGATAAACTATGACACCAAATGTGAAACTTTAGAAAATAATTTATTTTCTACAGTGCTAAACATCAACATATAATTATCTCCAAGCCACTAATATGCTCTCCAAAGGGCTACCCTTGTGAAAACTATGGGCATTATCTGTAAATATTTCTTATTCTTTATTTTATGAATATTTTAGTGCCAACTATACACTAGGCACTATGTTAGGTATCTGTCTCCTATATGATCTGGGAAAAGACGGCATGTCTAATTTTCTTCATATAGTATAATGCATTCCCCAAACAGATGAGCAAAAGCTTACCAATTCAGTAAATTATTTTACTATCTAAGACAGGGCAAAACAGTGTGGCAATGATAGCCGCCTTGGCTTCTGATGCGCATACTTAGGTTTGTTTTCTATTTTAAAACAGGTATGGCTATGATTTGATTTCCAATAGGTAAGGCTTTTCTTTGATTAAGCCATACAAGTTGACATACAACTTCAATGAATTCACAAGACTGGATGGAGAGCCAGAGAGGTCAAGTAATCAGAACAAGCACCTTTCAAGTGCCCTGTGCTCTACATGGTGGTGGTGTTTTTTTTTTTGCCACATCCTGTGGCTTGTGGGATCTTAGTGCCCTAGCCAGGGATTGAACCCAGGCCCCCTGAAAGTGCTGAGTCCCAACCACTAGACCACCAGGGAATTCCCAGTGTTCTACATGGCTTTTAACTAGTATGTATCCTCAGATTCTTCAGCTGAATCTCATAACCCAAGAATGACTACTAGTGTATGGTAATCTTTACAACATTAACTATTTTTAACTCTCCAGAAAGAGACCAGGTAAGTATCAAGGAAAGCTATTAATACTCAAAATAAGAAAAGGGGAGACTCAAGGAGAGCAGCAGTCTTAAAATTTTTTAAGTGTTTGCTCTTACATTTTTGGTCTGATATGATAGTTGTAAGATCATGGGAAAATTATTAAACTCAATTATACTTCACTAACCATAAAATGGGGCCATAATACATACTACATAGGAACATATGGTTTAAAATAAGACTAAGTGTAAAAAGTGCTTAGTATAGTGCCTGGCACATAGTAATCAATAAATAATGGCCTAGAGTAACAGTTATTAGTTGATCTGGAACAAAAAGTGTGTATTTTTTTCAATTATTACTACTGTATTTCCATAAGAGCTTTCTGTAGTTCATCTTATTTCTTAGGCTGAAAATCAAAAGAAATTTTGAATATTCCTAAGGATCCTCTCCTTTTTGTGAATCTTCCTTGGGCCAAACAACTGCGATTCATTAGTCACTAACTCTTCTGTATCTCTACAACTTACACATGATTTTACCAATGCACAATACACACTAAACTGTAATTAACCGTTTCCACATTCTGTTTTGCAATGTTCTGTTTTCGCAGTCTGGCAGGTGGTCTTTTTCATTTTCCACAGTGCACAGAAGAGAGCCTGGTAGGCAAAAGTCTTAAATAGATATCTATAAACATGAACTAAATAATTGCCGATTCTGTTACTAAGTGACTTTCCAGAAAGTTAAGGAGATTAAACAAAACTATTTCTTTTAAACAACTGCTTAATTGTTACTTTTAGCTCAGTCATTGTATATGGCAACCCTTCTTAGAGAACACTTCAGAATCCATCTAATGAGGACTGTATTATATTCTATGCCAAAAAGGTTATGAATGGTTATGAACTAACTCTCAGCTGCCTACTCCAGAGTTTATAAAAAATGTATGCTAAAACAAATAGAAGTTAGAGGCTGTCTTTAAGTTTGCTTGATACACTATTGCTGCCCTCTAGTACTTCAGCAGTTGAATGTGACTGTAGTCAGACTACTGCAAAATAAGATGATGGAAAAAGCACATTATTACATTTAATTCATTTCTTTCCATAGAAAAAGGGGAATTTAGACACCTTTTCTAATTTAGTTAAGAATGGTTCTCATTCTTTTGACGGTTAATACTACGTTTAAACTGTTTAGATACATCAGATAGGATGCTTTTAGCTACCATTAACAGAAAACCAATTCAAAGTAACATAAACAGCATGGAAATTCCTACCTCACAGAACGGCAATATGGTCCAGTGCTAAGTCAGGCTTCAGGGCTGACTAATCCAGCACCTCAAGCATCTCTATGGGAGTCTACATTCTGTCTCTAAACTCTGCTGTCTACAGGACTGGTTTCATCCTAAGGCTACTTCTTCTCATGGTCAAAGAATGGCATTTTTCCACTTCACATCTAGCAGACACCAGGCTGCCAGAGGCTTTTTTCAGAATGAAAAAGAAACTTCCCAGAAGCTCTTACATACCTCTCTGTATGTCCAATGAATTAGAACTGGTTGACATGCCCATTCCTAGACCAATCACTGTCAAGGACAATGAGATTATCCACAGTCCAAGCAGATCCATCCTCTGAACTAAGGTTAAATTTCCAATCCACACTGCTGCTACTCAGTAGGGAAAGGTAATTATAGAATGATAATATTACATCTACTCTTGGAATACTCAAGGGTCATTCATAATTTCTCTATTAATCCAACAAATATAGATATAAAATGAGAATTCATGTGCCAGGCTTATACAAAATGATTCAGATATAACTATGGAAAAGACAGACATCATCTTTGAGGACACAGTGCTTTTGGTTTACCAACAGATGGGGGAAAAGACATTAACCAGGTAACCAGCCAATTAATTAATTACAATTGTGATGAGTACTATAAAGCAAAATAATGATATCAGAACACATTATAGGTGGACCTAACTATCTTAAGAAGGCCAGGGAGGCTTTCTTGAAGAGGCAACATTATAACTGCAAACTGAATGATAAGCAGAAAGTAGGCAAGCACAGAGACTGAGAGTAGTGAGTGGAGAGGAGCTGTTTAAGAAGAGAAATAGCTTTTCAGAAGATACTGAGGTAGGAAGTAGCTTAACCCGTTTAAGAAATTGGGAGAAGGCAGTTACAGGTTAGCAAGCATAGGAAAAAGTAGAGCAGGTTATAGTTGCAAAAGTAGGAGTGACAGGAACCCTGTGGGAACTTAAAGCCACGTTAGAGGTTTACAACTTTATCCGATGGCAATAGGAAGCCAATGGAGAATTTTAAGTGGGAAAGTGACAGCATCACAACTATTTTAGAAAGAGCATTTTAGTTGTTCCCTCTGAATGAAGTTGAATGGACTAGAGAAAGAAAAGGTAAGAGTTATTAGGAAATTAGCAAGAGTAGCAGCAAAGAAGTAGAACAACAGGGAGAGTAAAAAGGAGTTGATTCCAGCACAGAGACAAGAGGATGAACTGAACATGATGTTAGTATAGCAGAGAAGTAGTTTATTCAAGACGTATTCAGAATAAAATCAATAGGATTTGGTAGCTGACAAGACGTGGGGAATAAAGGAAAGGAAGGTTTCAAGACTGATTCCCAAGTTTCTAATATAAATTATTAAATAAAAGGTTGTATAGTATCTATTGAAATAGGAAACACTGAAGGAGCTAATTTTCCCTAGAAGACAAAGATTCAATTTTTAGACATACTGCAGGTTCTCGTCCATCCTGAGTGAACCTTCTAAAAATTTTTTCTGTGCTTACTTTCAAAGCAATTCTTCTAGGGTTATTTCCATTCAGACAACTTAAGGAGTGGTATGTGTACCAAGTGGGGAGATGCTGGTGGAGGAAAAGGACAGGAAAATATTTCTGAATTCTTGGAAACAGCTTTCTCTTTTCCAGTGGGAAAATACGTGAAGAATTCTCACATGATACTATAGCCCACTGATGTTTTATTTATACCGATTCAAAATGCTTAATATTATTTTATAATAAACATCACTAAAGCACTGAAAACAAAAGTAGAGACTCTGGATAAGATAAATTTTAAATGTAATAAGCAAGCTCCCTTTAGCTTTATCAGAAGTATTTTCAAATATTTAAATAATTCAGAGTAATTGCCTTAAAAATATCATTTTAATTCTAATCATATTTTCAAAACTCAGAACATAATTTGATTTTATATATTCACTGTATCAATTTTATAAAATAAACATTTAAAAATGCTTAAAAAAAAAAAAAAAACTTACCTCTAAAAGAAAATCTTCTAGATACTGAATTGGATAGAACGGAGCCTTAAAGTCATCTTTTTCTTGTTCAGCCTTGATTCTTGCATTACTGGCAATCACATGAGTTATTCCTGTTGGTGAATTTTTTGGTAAAATAACATTTGCTTTTCCAGCCTCCAAAACTCTAAAATGTAAACAGTATAGAAAAGTATTAAAAAGAAAGTATTTAGCCAAATTATCTAAATCAATTTCTTTCCAGGAGTAGATGCAGAACTTTCTGAAAGAAATTAACTTCTTTGGTCTATTTGAGTGCCATGAAGAATAATTATTGCAATGACTACCTAACCTGTTAAGTTTTTCAGAACAGATGCTTAAGAAATCATGTTATTTTCTCTATTTATCCATTTCTTGATATAGGGAAAGTTGTTTTTTTTTTTTTTTTAATGGGGAAAGTTTTTAAGAATCAAGAATACTGTTTATTTCCTAAGTAAAAGTCACCTCTATAAGCCAAAAAAGGAAGAAGTATAAGAGAGTATTTCACCTCAAAAGGCAACAATACCTCCAAAAAAACCATTCTGAACCACAAAAAATGGAACTAAAGTTGCCAACCTTCTTCTAAAAATTTACCTTTTGAAAAAGTTTAACTTTGATCTACATTAAGACATACATTTTACATTTAGGCTCAGAAGACACAGACACATACCCAAAAGTTTCATCAAAGTTCATTACTGCTGAGGATTTAGAAAGCTACAAAAGAACACTGCTACGACCTTACAAGAACAATAAGTCAAATAATCCACAAAAGTATAACTTTTCTTGAATGCAGAGAACTGAGATAATAAGCCAATTAAGAAACTGAATTTCCAAAGGAGCAGTCAGCACCTCTGTGAAGAGATTGGATGCCCAAACTATTTCACTTTTGCCAGAGCACAGGACAGAAGTAGCCACCATAAATGCAAGTAAGAGTCTGGTAATATTTAAATAAATTTAAAGGCCAAGTGTAGGTAGTACGACAGTTTAGAATAACTGAGAATCCCTGACACATGAAAGGATGTCCTCTCAGTTGCAAGCTCTTTGCCCCCAGCCTCTATTAAGGATTCCTGAAAAAGATTAGGAGCAAGTACAGCGGGAATCCCCGATGGTAGTGAAGGTGGGCCAGTGGGGACTGCCTGACAACAAGAAATAAACATAAAACCAGAACCACTTCCCTGCCTCCATCTCTCTTATGAAGCAGAAGCCTGAAGCCATCTGGGTAAGTTAAGAAAGTTTTTTGACTTCAGAACCCAGGAAAAGATGCACTGGTTTTTGGAAGAGTGGAAGTTAAAACACATCTGCCTTTGGGAAAGGGGTAGGAAAGCCTCCTGCTGTGCAGCTCAGAAGAGACTGGATAAAGGATAGAAGCAAAAGCCACCTGTCCCTGGAGAGGGGGCAGGAATGCCAATTGGGCCTAGGTCCCTGCACTTATACAAAGCAGACACCTCAAGCTGTGGGAGACGTGGAATTTTTCTTTTCCTGCCTATCATACAAGGGAGAATTTGGCTGTCATGGCTTCATTGAGACAAAAACAATAGGTGTTATCTCAACCCGAGACCAAGAAGAATGCTTAAGACTAAAGCTTATCCAACGGACAAAAACACACCAACCCTTATCCTCCAGCCAAGAAATGAGTAAGAAGCAACAGGGGAAGATACACATAATTAAATGTATAAAAGCACAAGCGAATATTTTAGGATGATGTAAAATTTAGAGATCTTGATTGTAGTATGGTAACATAGGAGCATAAATTTGTCCAAACTCATCAAAATGTACACTAAAAAATTTTGCATTTTATAGTCTATACATTACACTTCAGTAAAAATAACAAAAGCCCTCAGACTACCCCCTTCCTGCAAAAAAGTCACAGCAGTCTTGAAACACACTTTACTAAATAAGTCCTAAAATATGATGAAAAATATAAAAAGAAATGAAATGATGAGAGAAACAGTATGAACCATGAAGACATTACATAAACTTAGAAAAAACCCTTTGTGTAATGTAATACTTCACTTACAAAAATCTGTGAAGTGCTTCACAACTGAAAACAAATATCTCCTAATTAAAAAAAAATTTTTTTTACTTGAGTTGGCCTAGAAATAACACAGAAAATAAAACAGAGACCCTGAGAATAATGCAATGCTAGAAAGTAGATTCTGTTCCATTAGACACATAATACTTAAATGAGCAGAATGGCTTAACCAGGTAATCAATGAGTAAATCACCATGTTTCATTTTAGAATTAATGAGTAACTGCAAAGAAATACAAAAAAATAACTACAAAGAAATGCAAAAGGTCTATAGACCTAACCGAAGTAGAAGATGTTAAGAAGAGCTGGCAGGAATACACAGAAACTATACAAAAAATGGTCTTAATGACCCGGATAATCACGATGCTGTGATTACTCACCTAGAGCCAAACATCCTAGAGTGTAAAGTCAAGTGGGCCTTAGGAAACATTACTACGAACAAAGCTAGTGGAGGTGATGGAATTCGAGCTAAGCTATTTCATATTCTAAAAGATGATGCTGTGAAAGTGCTACACTCAATATGCCAGCAAATTTGGAAAACTCAGCAGTGGCCACAGGACCAGAAAAGGTTTTCATTCCAACTACAAAGAATGTTCAAACTGCCACACAGTTGTACTCATTTCACATGTTAGCAAAGTTATGCTTAAAATTCTCCAAGCTAGGCGTTAGTAGTACTTGAACCAAATACTTGAACTTCAAGATGTACAAGCTGGATTTAGAAAAGACAGAGGAATCAGAGATAAAACTACCAACATCAGTTGAATCATAGAAAAAGAAAATTCCAGAAAAACATCTACCTTTGATTCACTGACTATGCTAAAGCCTTTGACTGTGTAGATCACAACAAACTGTGGAAAATTCTTAAAGAGATGGGAATACCAAGCCACCTTACCAGCCTCCTGAGAAACCTGTATGCAGGTCAAGAAGCAACAGTTAGAACCAGACATGGAACAACAGATTGGTTCAAAATTGGGAAGACAGTATGTCATGGCTATATATTGTCACCTTGCTTATTTAACTTATATGCAGAGTACATCATGAGTAATGCCGGGCTGGATGAAGCTCAAGCTGGAATCGATTGCTGGGAGAAGTATCTATAACCTCAGATAAGCAGATGACACCACCCTAATGGCAGAAAGTAAAGAGGAACTAAACAGTCTCCTGATGAAGGTGAAAGAGGAGAGTGAAAAAGCTGGCTTAAAACTCAACATTCAAAAAGTGAAGATCATGGCATGTGGTCCCATCACTTCACGGCAAATAAACAGGGAGAATGGAAACAGTAACAGACTATTTACTTGGGCTGCAAAATCACTGCAGACAGTGACTATAGCCATGAAATTAAAAGATGCTTGCTCCCTGGAAGAAAAGCTATGACAAACCTAGATAGCATATTAAAAAGCAGAGACATCACTTTGCTGACAAATGTCTATCTTGTCAAAGCTGTTTTTTCCAGTAGCCACGTATGGATTTGAGAGATGAATCATAAAGAAGGCTGAGTGCCAAAGCAATGATGCTTTCGAACTGTGGTGTTGGAGAAGACTCTTGAGAGTTCCTTGGACTGCAAGGAGATCAAACCAGTCAATCCTATAGGAAATCAATCCTGAATATTCATTAGGAGGACTGATTCTGAAGCTCCAATACTTTGGCCATCTGATGTGAAGAACCAACTCACTGGAAAAGACTGAGGGCAGGAGAAGGGGACGATGGAGGCTGAGATGGTTGGATGGCATCACCGACTTAATGCAGATGAGTTTGAAGAGCAAACTCCAGGACAAGGAAGCCTGGCCTGCTGTAGTCCATGTGGTCGCAGTCAGACACAACTGAGCAACTGAACAGCAATAATTAAAAAAAAAAAACAAAACAAAACTTGTTTTCACATTCACTGCTTTAGCTTTTATGAGATCTCACCTTACAAGAGAGTCACTTCGCTTATCAGCTCTAACAAGGAGGACAACTTTCCATTTATGGAAGGCTCCAGGAGCACCAGTGCGTTTCAGTTCTTCTCGCCATCTTTTAGGTGCAGATTGCATTTGAGGTGAATAATGGGAGTCTTTTTCAATTTTATATCCCCATTCATAAGTTGTTTCATCAAGCCATCTGCCACTTTGGGCACTATGAATTATGTAGTCCTTAGTTAGTACCCACTTTCCTAGAAAGCAAATAAACTGTTAGTCACAAAAGAATTTTGGTTCTGATAAATGGGAAAAAATAAAGACCAAATAACAAATAAAATTTGCCCTGTTTCAACATGCCTTTTTCTACACTGCCAATGTTATCTTTGAATTATGTTTTCCTACATTTTCTGATAAAGGCCTACAACATCACTGAACACTGTATGTAATCTTTCTTATGATAAATAATTATAATTCTGTTACTGTGTAAAATATAAAGTTAAGGATTAATAAAATATATTGAATTATGACTATTATTGCTTACCAATTTGAATGAGGTTTATATTCTTTCTCCTATGCTAAAAGTTTTTACAATAATGTTTACAGCATTATTATACTTTAAAACAATGAATTTTCAAGGATATTTAATAACATTCTGTAGTTCTTTATCTAGGCATCAATGATCTTTTTAAACAGCAGATAAAATACATGTTTTCACCTCTGGAGATAATAATGAATCCAAATGTTTTTCTGGTAAATTACTAAAAAAAAAAAAAAAAGTAAATCCACCTGAGTCAAATATTGAAGGGAGGAAAAAAAAAAGCAAGTGGACTAATGATACACCAAATCAATCACAGTAGAGCAAATTATAAAAGGAACATCAATGGTGACAAGCAGAGAGGAGATTAAGCCCTAATAAAGGTTCAGAAAATTTTAAATCTTAGTAAAATAGAATGATCAATGCTTCACAGGATGGATGGGAGGGGAAGCAGAGCAAGAGAACAAAAACAGAAACTCTTCCATGATAGATCAAAGGAAAAAAACTTGACTGAGAATAGCTGAGGCTTCAACAAAAGCTTTTTTTTTTTTAAAGGTATTTTGTACCAAGCCTTTCTGTTAAAAAATATTTTTTTCTTGTATAAAGCACTTACACTAGGTGAAGTAAATATTTCTGCCTCTTCAATATCTTTTTCAAGTGTTATTCAGAAAATCAAAGCAAAACTAATACATCAAATATTTTCAGAAAAATATCAGAAAGAACCACATTTATATTTGATACAGTAAACCAACTATCTTTCCAGAGATTAAAGCCTTTTTTCTTCACCATGAGGATTTTTTATTTCAAAAGTGAGGGGAAGATAGTTAACTTACCTGCTGCACAAGCCGCTAAAAACTTCTCACTCTTACATAGGCGTTCAGCTATTAGATGTGTACAATTTTTGTATTTCTGCAAAGACAAATCCACACCAAAAAATGCTATTAAGGTAAGATTTCCTTTTTAACATATTCTGTCTATCCTTACAATTCAAGGGGGCATTTTATAATTTTTAGGCCAGTACTTTAATTTTAGTTATTCTTCAACTATACCTTGAACTGTACTCACCTCACTCTTGATAAAAGTGCAATCCAGTTTTAAAAGCAATTTGCCTAGAGCTTCTTTTTCTTCTACCTTAAATCCTGTCATCTGGATAATATGCTTTGGGGCATCGTCTTCCATCTAACATATACATATAAAGAAGACAACATATGTTAAACATGTTATTCATACAGTTGACATTTTTTAATTATGAGTGATAAAAATAAAAACTACTTAAGATATAAGGCTTAACTGTAAGACAGTACCAATGTTCAAATGCTAATGTGCAACAGAAATTAGTTTTAAACGTGACCTTATCAAAATGTGGCTGTAAATAAAATGATTTGTTTTCTGGTTTGAACACTGAAAGATTTACCTGCCACTAGAACACACTGATGAGCATAATTCTTCAGAAAAAGACAAATACTTTTAAAATTTCATCAATATAGTAGATTCATTTTAAACTGCTGTTTTTGCTAAGACAGAAAACACAAGGACCTAACAGAAGCAGAAGATATTAAGAAGAGGTGGTAAGAATATGCAGAAGAACTGTACAAAAAAGGACTTAATGGCCTGGATAACCACGATGGTGTGATCACTCACCTAGAGCCAGACATCTTAGAGAGTGAAGTCAAGCGGGCCTGCGGAAGCATTACAACAAAGCTAGTTGTAGGAGGTGATGGAATTTCGGCTGAGCTATTTCAAATCCTAAAAGATGATGCTGTCAAAGTGCTGCACCCAATTTGCCAGCAAATCTGGAAAACTCAGCAGTGGCCACAGGACTGGAAAAGGTCAGTTTTCATTTGAATGCCAAAGAAGAGCAATGCCAAAGAATGCTTAAACTACCGCACAACTGTACTCATTTCACATGCTAGCAAGGTTACGCTCAAAACCCTTCAAGCTAGGCTTTAACAATATGTAAACGGAGAATTCCAAGATGTACAAGCTGGATTTAGAAAAGGCAGAGCAAACAGATCAAATCACAAACATCCACTAGATCATAGAAAAAGCAGAGAATTCCAGAAAAACATCTACTTCTGCTTTACTCACTGACTGAGCCAAAGCTTTTGACTGTGTGGATCACAACAAACTGTGGAAAATTCTTAAAGAGATGGGAATATCAGATCACCTTATTTGGCTCCTGAGAAACCTGTATGCACGTCAAGAACCAACAGTTAGAACCAGACATGGAACAACCAACTGGTTCAAAATTGGGAAAGGAGTATATCAAGGCTATGTGTTGTCACCCTGCCTATTTAACTTATATGCAGAGTACATCATTCAAAATGATCCAGCCCATGCTGGGCTGGATGAAACACAGCTGGAATGGAGATTGCTAGGAGAAATATCAATAACCTCAGATATGCATACGACACCACCCGAATGGCAGATAGCAGAGAAAAACTAAAGAGCCTCTTGACGAAGGTAAAAGCGGACAGTAAAAACGCTGGCTTAAAACTCAACATTCAAAAAACAAAGATCATGGCATCCGGTCCCATCACGTCATGGTAAATAGAAAGCGAAAAATAGCAAACAGTGATAGACTTTATTTTCTTGGACTCCAAAATTATTGTGGATGGTGACTACAGCCATGAAATTAAAGACACTTGCTCCTTGGAAGAAAAGCTATGGGAAAACAAAGACAACATATTAAAAAGCAGAGATATCATTTGGCAGACAAAGGCCCACATAGTCAAACCTATAGCTTTTTCAGTAGTCATGTATGGATATGAGAGTCGGACCATAAAGAAGGCTGAATGCTAAAGAATTAATGCTTTTGAACTGTGGTGTTGGGGAAGACTCTTGAGAGTCCCTTGGACTGCAAGGAGATCCAACCAGTCCATCCTAAAGGAAATCAGTCCTGAATATTTATTGGAAGGATTGATGCTGAAGCTGCAATACTTTGGTCACCTGACGTGAAGAGTTAATTCATTGAAAAAGACCCTGATGCTGGGAAAGATTGAGGGCAGGAGGAGAAGGGGACGACAGAGGATGGGATGGTTGAATGGCATCACTTATTCAATGGACATGAGTTTAGCAAACTCCAGGAGATATTGAAGAGAAACCTGGCATGTTGCCGTCCATGGCATCACAAACAGCTAGACAAGACTGAGCAACTGAAGAATGACTGGACACTTGTGGACAATGACACACAGATATCATACAAATTTTCAGTGTTTGTGGACAGATACTGAACAGTATGTATAAATAAGTCAACGGAGAATTTAAACTTATGGTACCACAGTATTTACATCAAATGTTATAGTAGGTATATGGGGACGAGGGCTTCCCAGGTGGCACAGTGGTTAAAGAAACCACCTGCTGATGCAAGAGACATAGGTTTAATCCTAGGGTTAAGAAGATCCCCTGGAGGAGGAAATGGCAACCCACTCCAGTATTCTTGCCTGAAACATTCCATGGACAGAGCCCCAGGGGCTACAGTCCATGCAAAGAGTCGGACATAACTGAGCCACTGAGCACATACACAAATACTCAGTTCAGTTCAGTCACTCAGTCGTGTCCGATTCTTTGCGACCCCATGAATCACAGCACACCAGGCCTCCCTGTCCATCACCAACTCCCGGAGTTCACTCAGACTTACGTCCATCGAGTCAGTGATGCCATCCAGCCATCTCATCCTCTGTCGTCCCCTTCTCCTCCTGCCCCCAAACCCTCCCAGCATCACAGTCTTTTCCAATGAGTCAACTCTTCGCATGAGGTGGCCAAAGTACTGGAGTTTCAGCTTCAGCATCATTCCTTCCAAAGAAATCCCAGGGCTGACCTCCTTCAGAATGGACTGGTTGGATCTCCTTGCAGTCCAAGGGACTCTCAAGAGTCTTCTCCAACACCACAGTTCAAAAGCATCAATTCTTCGGCACTCAGCTTTGTTCACAGTCCAACTCTCACATCCATACATGACCACTGGAAAAACCATAGCCTTGACTAGACAGAACTTTGTTGGCAAAGTAATGTCTCTGCTTTTGAATATGCTATCTAGGTTGGTCATAACTTTTCTTCCAAGGAGTAAGCGTCTTTTAATTTCATGGCTGCAGTCACCATCTGCAGTGATTTTGGAGCCCCCCAAAATAAAAGTCTGAACTGTTTCCCCATCTATTTCCCATGAAGTGATGGGACCAGATGCCATGATCTTAGTTTTCTGAATGTTGAGCTCTAAGCCAACTTTTTCACTCTCCCCTTTTACCTTCATCAAGAGGCTTTTTAGTTCCTCTTCACTTTCTGCCATAAGGGTGGTATCATCTGCATATCTGAGGTTATTGATATTTCTCCCGGCAATCTGGATTCCAGCTTGTGCTTTTTCCAGCCCAGCGTTTCTCATGATGTACTCTGCACATAAGTTAATTAAGCAGGGTGACAGTATACAGCCTTGATGTACTCCTGTTCCCATTTGCAAGCAGTCTGTTGTCCCATGTCCAGTTCTAACTGTTGCTTCCTGACCTGCATACAAATTTCTCAAGAGGCAGGTCAGGTGGTCTGGTATTCCCATCTCTTTCAGAATTTACTAAATTATTCCTAATCTAGATTTCTTAACTGTGCTACATGTTACTTTCATCCCCTACAAAGTAGACTGAACAAAATTACAGTTTCAAATTTAGAGTCATTAATTTCTATTTAAATGAAGTTCAAAATGTACTCTGTATTTGAGGTGGCACATTTATTGGCCAAGAAAAAGAAAATTCACAACATTTCTAGTTAGAAAAATAGTTGTTAAATAGAGGAAAACAACAGAATGGGAAAGACTAGACATCTCTTCAAGAAAATTAGAGATACCAAGGGAACATTTCATGCAAAGATGGGCTCGATAAAGGACAGAAATGGTATGGACCTAACAGAAGCAGGAGATATTAAGAAGAGGTGGCAAGAAGAGGTGTACAGAAGAACTGTACAAAAAAGAGCTTCACAAAAAAAAAAAAAAAGAGCTTCACAACCCAGATAATCACGATGGTGTGCTCACTCATCTAGAGCCAGACATCCTGGAATGTGAAGTCAAGTGGGCCTTAGGAAGTATCACTACAAACAAAGCTAGTGGAGGTGATGGAATTCCAGTTAAGCTATTTCAAATCCTGAAAGATGATGCTGTGAAAGTGCTGCACCCAATATGCCAGCAAATTTGGAAAACTCAGCAGTGGCCACAGGACTGGAAAAGGTCAGTTTTCATTCCAATCCCAAAGAAAGGCAACGCCAAAGAATGTTCAAACTACCACACAATTGCACTCATCTCACACTCTAGTAATGCTCAAAATTCTCCAAACCAGGCTTCAGCAGTACGTGAATCGTGAACTTCCAGATGTTCAAGTTGGTTTTAGAAAAGGCAGAGGAACCAGAGATCAAATTGCTAACAAATGCTGGATCATCAAAAAAGCAAGAGAGTTCCAGAAAAACATCTATTTCTGTTTTATGACTGAGTGGATCACAATAAACTGTGGAAAGTTCTTCAAGAGATGGGAATACCAGACCACCTGACCTGCCTCTTCAGAAACCTGTATGCAGGTCAGGAAGCAACAGTTAGAACCGGATATGGAACAACAGACTGGTTCCAAATAGGAAAAGGAGTACGGCAAGGCTGTATATTGTCACCCTGCTTATTTAACTTATATGCAGAGACATCATGAGAAATGCTGGACTGGAAGAAACACAAGCTGGAATCAAGACTGCCGGGAGAAATATCAAAAACCTCAGATATGCAGATGACACCACCCTTATATCAGAAAGTGAAGAGGAACTAAAAAGCCTCTTGATGAAAGTGAAAGTGGAGAGTGAAAAAGTTGGCTTAAAGCTCAACATTCAGAAAACGAAGATCAAGGCATCTGGTCCCATCAATTCATGGGAAATAGACGGGGAAACAGTGGAAATGGTGTCAAACTTTAGTTTTTTGGGCTCCAAAATCACTGCAGACGGTGACTGCAGCCATGAAATTAAAAGATGCTAAATCCTTGGAAGGAAAGTTATGACCAACCTAGATAGCATATTGAAGAGCAGAGACGTTACTTTGCCAACAAAGGTCCGTCTAGTCAAGGCTCTGGTTTTTCCAGTGGTCATGTATGGATGTGAGAGTTGGACTGTGAAGAAAGCTGAGCACCAAAGAATGGATGCTTTTGAACTGTGGTGTTGGAGAAGACTCTTGAGAGTTTCTTGGACTGCAAGGAGATCCAACCAGTCCATCCTAAAGGAGATCAGTCCTGGGTGTTCACTGGAAGGACTGATGCTGAACCTGAAACTGCAATACTTTGGCCACCTGATGTAAAGAGTTGACTCACTGGAAAAGAGTCTGATGCTGGGAGGGATTGGGGGCAGGAGAAGAAGGGGACAACAGAGGATGAGATGGCTGGATGGCATCACCTACTCCAACAAGAATTTAAGTGAACTCGGGGAGTTGGTGATGGACAGGGAGGCCTGGCGTGCTGTGATTCATGGGGTCGCAGAGTTGGCCACGACTAAGCGACTGAAGTGAAGTATCAATGGTATTCAAAAACTTTACAAAAACATGCTGTTGCTAGAAATCATGATTTAGTCTAATGCAGAACACATAGTAACACACAAAGCCACATGGGAATTATAAGGCATACAACCAAAACCAGGGAGAAAAACCGCTATCACTAATTTCAGGGAATGACAAAGCCTTTAAGAAAATTTCCTAGAGAAAATAATAGGTCTTTTCAGAAACACGGAAACCTATCTGTGAATACCACCTTGGTATTCTAATGGAAAGGCAAATCTAATTGTTTTTATAGTTCCTGAAAGTCATTTTCATCAGAGGAATACAAGTGTTTTAACCATATACATTTCACCCACTACTAGTATTTTATTTACGTATTTAAGAGTCTGAAAAACAATTTAGTAGGTATTTCAAGAAAAATGCTGCCAAAGAAGGGAAGTTTGAGTAGCCTTTAAAATCTTTCCCACGTGGCTATTTTTAAGTGCTTGGACTTCCCTGGGTCCAGTGGCTGAGAATCTGACTGCTCATGCAGGAGACATGGGTTCAATCCCTTGTCCAGGAAGATTCCACATGCTGTTGGGCAACTAAGTCCATGCGTCACATCTACCAAAGCCCATGCTCCCTAGAGCCTGTGCCCCACAAGAGAAGCCACTGCAGCGAGAGCCTATGCTCCCTAGAGCCTGTGCCCCACAAGAGAAGCCACTGCAGCGAGAAGCGCAGGCACGAGGGAGTAGCCCCTGCTAGCTGCAACTAGAGAAAGCCCATGCAGTGAAAAGCCAGTGCAACCAACCTACCAACCAACCAACAACTTGGAAAAACAAAAGAAAATTAAAAACATAAAATAAAATGCCCACATAGAGAAACTACTATTAAGTAACAGGAAAACACAGAAAGCAACAACAACAAAATCACTGTAATGCTCCCAAAAAGTCTGATTTAAAGGTTATTTTAGGGGTTTCCCTGGTGGTCCAGGGGCTAAGCATCTGCCTTATAATGTAGGGAACGCTGGTTTGATCCCTGATCCTGGAAGATCCCACATGCTGCAGGGCAACTAAGCCCATGCGCCCAGAGCCCGTACTCCACAGCAAGAGGAGCCACTGCAATGAGAACCCTATGCACTGCAACTAGAGAGTAGCCCCCTAGTCTCTGCAGCTATAGAAAGCCTGCACACAGAAATGAAGACCCAGTGCTGTCAAAAACAGAACAGAAAAAAAAATTGTTTTCAATAAATAGTATTTTAAATAGTATTTTTCTGCTTCCTGAGAACTTAATATGCTATGAAGAAATATAAGGGAAAAAATTATCATTATGTTCCTCTTTTATATCAAGTTAGGAACAGCTATTTCACAATTTGAATGTTTATTATTAACAAGGTGACATTTTAACGTATTTTAGATTGATGTACAAATTATTAAACGATTTGGACTTATTAGAGTTGTATACAATGCCAAGTTTCCATCCTAAATCATACTGTCCTTATGATGGAATAAATACAGCCGCCTTGGATATTTAACAGCCTTTTCTATCAAAGCACGAGTCCACAGTAAAAGGAAAACAGGACCAACTGTGCTCAGTGGTAGAAATCAAGAAAACCTTTTTAAAGCAACTTCTTTCCTTTGAAAAACAATGAAAATGAAACTGATATTAAACAAGCAAAGAGGAAAAGTGAATAAGAAACACAGGTAAAGAAGTTAGACTTCCTGATTCAAAGCGCATGAAAATATAAGTGTTAAAAAACAAATCAAAACATAGAAAATTAACAAGTTTATCAGAAAAACTGTGCTATTAGCTAAATTTCCAAAGAATCTCAAATCACAGTGATGGCACACAATAACTAGCAGTTTTTTTTTTTTTTTAAAGAACAAATTCCATTAATCTAATAGAGTCCTATAATAAAATGATCTACTTGAACAGAATTCACAATACATTTAGCAATCCTTCTTAACATCACATCATATGATAAACTAATAACCACAGGTCTAAGTCATATAGTTACAAGGGAAAATAGTTATCTATATTTGTAGGAATAGACATATACATACATAGATATTAAGTATTTGTTTATACTTAAAAAATTAGTGGCTTAATGTCTCTTCCTATGATCCTACAGGAGTAAGAAAACAATAAATAATAGCCTGATATACCAGTGAACCCAAAGAAAGTACTATACAAAACTGGTGTTAATACCTATCAATTACCCAGATAATTCAAAGTGAAGTTTTGTGCTGGTAATAGGTTCTGGGATACGGAGGATGAAGAGCTAACTGCTAGAAGTCTTCCCTCAGGAAATAAGGTAAATAAACTGCGATATAATTGTTCCAGTAGTATTTCCAGAAATTAGATATTTTTCTAGAACTTGTAGGGGGTAATCCTTGATGTCTTCACACAGAAGATACTACCCTAAGATAATAACAGGAAAAGAAAAACAACAAAAAACCCCACAGCATTCATTTTTAAGTTAAATGCATTATCTTTACTGTCAAAAAGTTTAAAATTATACATGAGATTTTCAGTTAAAGAAGATGCTCTTATATTAATTTTCAAAACTTTTGCAATAATTAAAAAGGAATCTAGTTGCTTACCTTGAATCATATAATACACACAACTAAGGAAATAATGAATTAGAACAGAGCTGGCATTTACAAAGAACAAGCAACTGTCCCTGTGGTGTGGACTTTCCCAAAATATCTCCCACATGGGCCTATCCTTGATGCCTGACATTCCTCTGCAGTTGGCGCCAGTTAAAAATGCAAATTAACCTATAGCACTCATCATAATTAAGGACACTGTATACTAGCTTTTTAGGTCTATAAATTCTTTACAAAATGATACATAGCTAGAACACCTTTGAAGAATATGAAACAGAATATTTTAAGAGAACTCAAAGAAATAGAGGCAAGAATAGTGATATGAATAGAAAGGTATGGTATGGGAAAGAGTATGTAAGACCAGGGTGTAACAGTTGGGTGAAAGAGAAAAGTATGCCAAAAAGAAGTGCAAGGTTGCTTAAAGAGGTCTGGGATTGGAAAATAAGGATAAACCTTCCCTACTCTACTCTGCATTATAATTTTTCTTTTATGATTAGACAGATTATTATAGAAATATGAGAACATAATGCATCTTAAAAACTGTATGCTATTAACTAAGATAAATAAGGTATTTATTAAAAAGTTTAACTTATGTTTGTATTTAAGAATTAAAATTTCCCTCAAAATAACTTTTACTGATTTATGTTTTAATTATAATTAATACATGATGATAGAAAATTTGAAAAATACTACAAAGTATATAGAAAGGTTAAAATCTTTAATTCCTTTATAATACCACTGTTAATATTTGGGACAGGGGAAGGATCTGACTTGAAGGTTTTATGGATGTGTGTAAAAAAAATTAAAAAATAAAAATTTATATAGTCTGTATCTTTTATATGATGGTCTTTTTCTACACTACTGAATATTTTGCCATTTTAAGGCAATGGGTTGAAAACTAGTAGTTTCTTAATGTTTGCTCTTCAGTGAACTATTTTGATTTTAAACCTAAGGAAAATCACCATTAAAACCTCCTTCTTTTGGAAAGGACATACTAAGCCTTAAACCCAATCCATATTGGTGCTTTGAATTAAAGAGTTTTAAAAGATTTTCAGGGCTTCTCTTATCTAACAGCATTTAATTGGGAAAGTAAATACTACTAAAACTGAAGTCAATGTAATCAACACTATAAAAGGAATACACAAATCACAGAACTCATTTTGTTTGAGTAAAATCCTGTTTGGCTCCAAATGCTATTAAAATCTGCACCCTCTTCCCCTATGAGGTTTCAAAGGTGGCTCAGTGGTAAAGAATCCGCCTACCAATTCCCGAGATACAGGTTTGATCCCTGGGTCAGGGAAGATCTGGAGGAAGAAATGGCATCCCACTCCAGTATTCCTGCCTGGAAAATTCCACGGACAGAGGAGCTGGCGGGCTATAGTCCATCGGGTCACAAAGAGTTGGGACACAATTGAGCACACATGTACATGCACGCTTGGCCTAGAAGCCAAATCAGGCCTTTGGCTTAATATAAGTCAGCTGGGCTTTAGAAAAGAAAAAAACATTTTTTTTTTAAAGCTACAGTATCTTTTCCTGTTCCCTTCTTCAAAGATCAGGGATCCAAAGCATTTAACTGGCAAAGTAAATAATATTCAAATTGAGAAAAGTCAAAGTGCTGGATCTCAGTTTAACCAACACTACAAAAGTAATACCCAAACTACAGAACTCATACTGTGAGAGTAAAATCCCATTTGGCTGAACGCTATAACATCAAATGGAGTTTAGGAATTCTGCAGCCTCTTGGCCTAGGAGCCATATTAGGCTTTTTGGCTTAATATAATTCACCTGAGCATTACAATTTTTTTTTTTTTCTTTTAAAGCTATAGTATCTTTTCCTGTCCCATCCTTCAAAGATCAGGGACATGAGTGAGTAAATTAATTATTTGACTAAGGTCACCAATGGTGAGACTTCAGGGATATCTTTACCTCAATGACATTGTTTGGGAAAGAAGCAGTCATATCAGTCTCTTTGATGACTGATCTAGCAGTACAGGGAAGAAATGGAGAAGTAGCAGCAAAGTGACTGTGGAGAGGACAAAATGAGGACTCAGGGGAGATATCCAATCTATTTGGGCACTATACAAGGCATAGGTTGGACTAGAGATGTTAATTTTAGGGATAAAGGGGCCTTAAGGGAAGCAAGGTGAATGAAAGAGATGCTGAGGGATAAAAGATGGACAGAAGACATTGGTTAGCCATGGGGGATGAAGTCACAGCTGCTTTAGTATTCTAGGAACTTTGTATTACTTAATAGGAGCAAACAGTTTAAGATTGACGTAGCAGGATTCTGGGGTTTATTTACTTCATAAATGTTCATTTTCTGCTTAAAAATTAAAGTGCTATTTACAGTTCTTGTACAGATGAGAATGGGGTACCTGAGAGATTAAAAAGTAGCTCAAGGGTACATAGCTAGAAAATGGAGAAATCAACATTCAAAATCTAAGTCTCTGTCTGCAAAAACTATATGCCTTTTCTACAATACACTTTGACTTTAATTTCAGAATCTAGTTAGATACTTTTAACATTATAATTTTAAAAAGTAACCTACTTTCAGAGAAGCAAAGAGAAACCTCATAAGATAAGGAATCTACTGTGAGGGTGAAGAGACAGTTGTTAGCACTGAAAATATCTATACTAATTACAATTTAATTTCAGAAAAATAATATCAGTGTCTAAAATTTCAAAGCGTTTTTAGGAACAATCCAAAGAGTGCCAGTTTTTTCTTATGAAAAGTTTTCATTATTTTCCTCTCAAAGTGGATTTGGTATTAATGATTCACTAGACTAATTCATATGGGCTTTTCTCCTCCATCAAAAACAAAACAGTTTATTTCAAAGTAATTCTGGTATCAAGAAAGTAAGAAGTAAGTGAATTTAAAAGTCTCAGGAATATTCTACTTTTAAGCAGTAAGAGGCTTTAAAAGGTAAGAAATAGTACATAGTAAATTTTAGAGCACATATTTCCTATTAGCATATTTAAGGAGAGTCAAGTAACATACTGTTCTAATTTATATTTTTGAGAAAGAGTGTTGTTTTTTCAGAGCCTATATGGAATTACTGATTTTATTTTTAAAATGTTTCCCTGAAATAGTGTATTTAGAGTAATTAACCAGGCAAATACTGTCTAGTTAGTTATACTATTGGTTTTCTTAAAAACGTTTTTGGACATTAGTGGAAGTCTTCAGAGTTCTTAATCTCGACTATGAAAAAACCCACATCTGACCACGTTTTCAAAGACCGTTTTACATGATTTATGCTTTCTGCTTTAAGGAAGCAAGAAAATGTTAAATGATATAATTAAACCACAGTCAATAATGAAAAAGAAAATCTACTTAGAAAACAGATCTAAGAGCATATTTTGCATTACTGAAGGCTATCTTCAATATTCAAGTACTTAAAACATCCTAGTTCATTTAAATTAACACGGAGTTAACTTAGACATAATCAAGGTAACTCCCTTATAAAAATCCACCTAAACACCTGCAGGACGGGTTCGTCAAACTTGCCAAAAATGGGAACACCTTGTGCATCAATAGGTACTTCTAGGAAATGAGGCATAACATAATAACACAAGTCCCCAAAAGTTTATAAGACACAAGAGCCTGTCACACCTACACTGGAAATTAGGTTTAAATTTTCATTCCTTGTGTCTTAACGATAACTGTTCTGTTCTTTCTGGTATAGGATATTCATTCGTACAGAAGAGCTTGACGCTTCCAAAATCAAGTTTCATCTGATTTCCGGGTCAAATCTTGAAAGGAAGTACTCAAAACATAACAAGTTTTCTGTCAATATTTAATCAGAGAGGCTTTGGGGCGGGGGGTGCGGAATCTCAGGATAATCCCTTCGCCTTGGTCCCTGCCTTCAAACAGCTGAGATACCATAATCCCCAGAAACACAGCCCGCCCCAACCCCCGCCGTCTTTAGGGAGACGTGTGAGTGTGTATGTGCGTATTTCAAGGCCTACAGGAGCCGCAGAGAGACGTTCTTGAACCGTTTGAGATTTGTTTATAATTCTACCAGGAAGAAGGAAAAATAAATAAACGACGGCATTTGCCTTTTCATAGGAAGGTGGGCCTGGGGGAATTCCCAACCACCTGCACTGACGCTAAGTTATGGAAAAGCAGCCAAGAAGCCGGGACTCGGGGAGACGCGTCCCAGGCGGTTCTATGGAAACGAGAGACGCGAGTGGCCTAGCGCCTTCCCGGCAGTAGAACGAGCTGCGAAAACGGAAGGCATGGGAAGCCGCTCCAGCCGCCCGCACAAGCAGAGGCGCCGGGGGGCCCGTTGCCCGCCGCCGCACGACCCCACCGACGCGGGCAAGCCGCGGCCGCGGGAAGCGCCAGAGGCAAGTGCAGTCGCCGCTCCCCTGCCCCGGCGCCTTCCCACAGCCTCACATCTCGGACGCCGCCGAAACTTGAGGAGGAAACACCCCCACACGGTCAGGGTGAACACCGCGTCTTCAGGGCTGAGGCCCTTTACCTTCCCGGCCGGGGTTTCTGGGGCTGCTGCCTCCGCGGAGCGGCCCCTGACAGGCGGGACGAAGACTGCCGCTGCGGCACCAGTGGCTTCACGAATCCGGGCTCTGGGAAATAATTTCCCGCCGCGCGCTCCGCGGCTCCGGAAGCGATTGTGACACTTCCGGGTGGTTGTCAGTGACGCTCTCGAGCTGTCGTCAGGGTCTTCCAAGCAGGTTCCCCGGCTGGATCCGGACTCGCGGGCCAAGCTCCTGCTAGCACCGCGCCGAAGGTTGGGAGACTGGTGAGTTATTATTTTTTTCTGGGTTGCCTCCTGGACCTGGTATTTCCGTCCACCCGAGACTCCGTGCAGCATCTTGATCTGACCGAGAAGTTAAGCGGGAAAAGGTTGAACTCGGAGTCCCCATCCAACCCCGTTGGCTCTTGACCCTCTGTGCTGCAGGACAAGGCCTTGAGATTCCGACTTTACCATCTTCTCAGTTCACAGTTTCTGTCTCCAGCTCGGAACTCGACCTCGGGTCCCCAGGTGCCCCTGGGTAAGACAGAAGACACCGTCTACTGCGACCTCTTTTAGGAGAGTGTCTGTAGAGGTGGTCAAGGAGTGTTCACACTCTCCCACAGGCAGGGTGGTGGTCACCCTTGATTTTCGAGAGCTGCTTTACCATCTTTTTCCCGAGTATGGTTTCCTTCATCTTGGGGTGCAGTGCCGGGGAGACAAGCAGCTGGCTGAAGAGCTCACCTTTTCTATTTTTGGAAGTGGGATGAGGGGGTCGGGTTGGGGGTCGTTCCTGATTGAGAACTCAGCGATACCGCCGCGGTTTAAATAGGGTGAGAATGGTCTTTGTTCTATGAGCTAATTGAGATAGCAGAACAAGCTCAAAATTTCATGCGTGGGTTTTAGATACACATTTTTACCTTTTGGAAAGGAGTAGTCAGGAATAGATGTTCTTTCAGAAAGGAGTGCCTCTGCATTCTTCCAGGCTTCCTAATGAAACCTTCAGGAGAATTTTAGATGGGGGTCTGAGCAGAATTTGCTTCCGATGTAAAGGTAATGTGAGGAAATGTGCCCATGTAGTAGAAGATTTTAAAAATGTGATGAGAGAAGCTTTTTTTGGTGACTTCTCTTTCTTGAGTCATGCAGTTTGTTCAGGTAAGTAGTTTTCACTTACCACCTTTCACTGAAACAATCACGTGTTCCATAAGCAGCTGCTTGATTTTTTTTTTTTACCCCCAGTCAGTTCTACATAGAGTTCTAGCAATAACTACCATAAAGAAAAATGCAATATGTTCAATTCAAGGACCCTGATGCATCAGGCAAATGCTTTATTATCTTTTGAGAGTATGGAAGCATGTTATCTCCTAGTTGATCAACAATTCGAAATTTTGTAACCTCATTTGGTCCCAATTTTGTCATTTTTATTGAATCTTGTGGTTTTTCCTTATTTCTTCAGTTGCAAGGATTATAAATAATTTAAGAAAGGTACCTTGTTTTTATATAACAACTAGTTACCAGATAGGCAGTGTTTTGGGTTTTTTTTAAATCATTGCTCTTGATTTGTGACCTCTTTTCAAATTAATATAGCCAGCCACTAATGTTAGCCACAAATAGCTGCTATCTGCCAGGTACTTTACATTTATCATTTTATTTAAACTTTCTACAGTTCTACAAAGAGAATCGTATTATCCCCATTTTGCAAACATTTTATACTGAGACTCAGATGTTCTTACAAGTTATACAATTAAATGGCAGTTGAGATTTGAACCCAGTTTCAGGGAAACTCCAAGCTTGGGCTCTTTTTACTATGCTGTCTACTTCCTTTCATAAATGACAAAATCATTCTTTTCACTCTCCAGTAAAATTGGGTAGTATATCACATTCCAAAGTCAAATGGATAGCAAAACTTGAGTATAAGAGATTTAAGGAGTTAAGGAATCAATTCCTTAATGTGTTAAAGATTAAGGAATGTGTTAGGGATTTAAAGAATCCCTACAAAGAATTTTGACATATGAGTAATCCAAATTCTTTTTTTATTTATCCTTAGCCAGTTTTATCACCCTTACTCAAACAAATACAAGCAATCTAGAGACCATCAGTGTATTATTAGTGACTCTAAGACCAGAGTATCAGCTATCTGTTTAGTCAGCTTCTATTTGTGTGTGTATGTAGAAAGAGAGAAAATGAATAAATGAGCACAAATTCATAAAACTGAACTTTGTGATGCCCAGTAAGGAATTACTATCTACTAGCTCTTAGAAAACTATTCTTTTCCACTCATGTAACCCTGAAACAGACAATGATTAGCATATGTTATCAAGTGTGCTTAACTAAACCTGCCCTTTCCAATAGTCTACTGTATGTAAAGAAATAGAATAGTTTAGTTTTCAAGGAATTTACTAAAATCTAGTTGAAATGACCAGTACTAGAAATGATCTAGAACTTAATTCTAAAGAATAACTGGTTTTACAAAAAAACACAGGTATATGTGTACAGCTCATTTCAAACGCTAATGTCCATTACATCGTATTGACTTCTCTGTGAATAATATTTGCTTTGCACATCCCGCAGGTAGATCTCAGTGATTTTTTTTTCCCCGCCAAATTTCAGTGCTTATGAAGGTTGAGAGTTTATCTATTTTGTTTGTTTCATACTCAGCATCTGGTATGTACTATGGGCTCAATAGATGTTTATTGAATGAACTTTTTAAAAGTTATTTATCCACAGAGAAGTATTTGTACATGTATTTTTTTTTTAAAGGGACTTACCAGATAAATAAATGCACATTTAATCATTACTCACTTTGACCCTGGAATGTAATGTCCACTCCACAACCCATGCACAAAAGGCAATATGCTATCCTGCAAAGAAGAGTGGACAGTGAGGCAGGAGATGAGAGAATACCTAGTATTTGTTATTGCTTACTTTCTGCTGTGCAGTGTTACATTTAATTCTCACAGCACTGTAGGGCTTTATCACTCGTTTAAGATTGAGAAAATAAAGATTAGCTTTGTAAATCTTTGTAGGTTACACACAGTCATTAAGTGCCAGAGCTATGATTGGAACCAGTGCTGATTCCAAGGACCATAGTATTAACCACTTCACTATACTGCCTCCAACTGGATTTTAATCCTGGTTCATCTACTAACTAGGTCTAAACACAGGGAAATTTATCCCTCTGAGCATATCTCTCATCTATAAAGGTTGGATTAAATGATGTTTAAAGTCTTTTCTGGCTCAAAAATCCTCCCAAGTGTTATTCTAACATGCTAGAAAATTTTCTTGAGTGGAGTTTTACATATAATGAATGTAAATTTATTGTATTTTACATGTAAATGATGTAAATTACATCATTTAATCCAACCCTTATATGTTGGTAGATGTATAATTATGATTTTGGGCTTCCCTGGTGGCTCAGAGGTTAAAGCGTCTGCCTCCAATGCAGGAGACCTGGGTTCGATCCCTGGGTCGGGAAGATCCCCTGGAGAAGGAAATGGTAACCCACTCCAGTATTCTTGCCTGGAGAATCCCATGGACAGAGAAGCCTGGTAGGCTATAGTCCACGGGATCGCAAAGAGTTGGACACGACTGAGTGACTCCACTTTCAGAGTTCAGAATCTCAGGCATGTATTTGCTAGTTTATGACCCTGATAAGTCACTGATTCTTTGTGAGCTCAGTTTTTTTTTTTTTTAAACCTAACATAAAATGGATATAGAAGAATGCTTTCCAGGTTGAGGTAGCTTCAAACACCCTGCATGAGCCCGACACATGCTATTATTGTTCAGTCACTAAATCATGTCTGACTTTGTGATCCCTCAGACTGTAGCCCGCCAGGCTCCTCTGTCCATGGGATTTCCCAGGCAAGAATACTGGAGTGGGCTGCCGTTTCCTTCTCCAGTGGATCTTCCTGACCCAGGCAACAAACTTGTGTCTTCTGCATTGGCAGGTGGATTCTTTACCACTGAACCACCAGGGAAGCCCCACCTGACAGATCAGATCCGATCAGATCAGTCCCTCAGTCGTGTCTGACTCTTTGCGACCCCGTGAATCGCAGCACGCCAGGCCTCCCTGTCCATCACCAACTCCCGGAGTTCACTCAGACTCACGTCCATCGAGTCAGTGATGCCATCCAGCCATCTCATCCTCTGTCGTCCCCTTCTCCTCCTGCCCCCAAACCCTCCCAGCATCACAGTCTTTTCCAATGAGTCAACTCTTCGCATGAGGTGGCCAAAGTACTGGAGTTTCAGCTTCAGCATCATTCCTTCCAAAGAAATCCCAGGGCTGACCTCCTTCAGAATGGACTGGTTGGATCTCCTTGCAGTCCAAGGGACTCTCAAGAGTCTTCTCCAACACCACAGTTCAAAAGCATCAATTCTTCGGCGCTCAGCCTTCTTCACAGTCCAACTCTCACATCCATACATGACCACAGGAAAAACCATAGCCTTGACTAGATGAACCTTTGTTGGCAAAGTAATGTCTCTGCTTTTGAATATGCTATCTAGGTTGGTCATAACTTTCCTTCCAAGGAGTAAGCGTCTTTTAATTTCATGGCTGCAGTCAACATCTGCAGTGATTTTGGAGCCCAGAAAAATAAAGTCTGACACTGTTTCCACTGTTTCCCCATCTACTTCCCATGAAGTGGTGGGACCGGATGCCATGATCTTCGTTTTCTGAATTTTGAGCTTTAAGCCAACTTTTTCACTCTCCACTTTCACTTTCATCAAGAGGCTTTTGATTTCCTCTTCACTTTCTGCCATAAAGGTGGTGTCATCTGCATATCTGAGGTTATTGATATTTCTTCCGGCAATCTTGATTCCAGCTTGTGTTTCTTCCAGTCCAGTGTTTCTCATGATGTACTCTGCATGTAAGTTAAATAAACAGGGTGACAATATACAGCCTTGACGAACTCCTTTTCCTATTTGGAACCAGTCTGTTGTTCCATGTCCAGTTCTAACTGTTGCTTCCTGACCTGCATACAGATTTTTCAAGAGGCAGGTCAGGTGGTCTGGTATTCCCATCTCTTGAATTTTCCACAGTTGATTGTGATCCACACAGTCAAAGGCTTTGGCATAGTCAATAAAGCAGAAATAGGTGTTTTTCTGGAACTCTCTTGCTTTTTCCAAGATCCAACAGATGTTGGCAATTTGATCTCTGGTTCCTCTGACTTTTCTAAAGCCAGCTTGAACATCAGGAAGTTCACGGTTCACATATTGCTGAAGCCTGGCTTGGAGAATTTTGAGCATTACTTTACTAGCGTGTGAGATGAGTACAATTGTGCAGTAGTTTAAGCATTCTTTGGCATTGCCTTTCTTTGGGATTGGAATGAAAACTGACCTTTTCCAGTCCTGTGGCCACTGCTGAGTTTTCCAAATTTGCTGGCATATTGAGTGCAGCACTTTCACAGTATCATCTTTCAGGATTTGGAATCCTGACAGATAGTTGGCATTAAATATATATTGATTCTCTTCCCTTCTCCCCAGTCTTTTAAGGATAAAAGATTGGTGAATGTAAAAATACTTTATAGGTTAGCCAAAGGTGAAGAATCTTCAGTTGTAGTCCACTAAGAAAGAGCAAGTTATACCTACAAATGTCTATTGTATGACCAACAATTTACATACAATTATTGAACAACAAAAGGATGGGAAACACAGAAAGAAGTTTTGCTTTCAGTAGGACAGATGAGGAAAGATTTTATTTAAAAAGGTAATGCTGAGTTTGGGCCTTAAAGGATGACGATTTTGGCATTGGAGGATGCAAAGGTACCAGAAAAGATTAATGAGTACATATTAGATCTGTGGGATGGATTGAAGGCTAATGATAAAAGGTGAAAAAGCTGAGTTGAGTGCAAGCTGTGGGTAACTGTGGTCCTGTTAAAGATGTTAGACTTTCAACAATGAGCAATGGTTTTTGTGCATAACCAGGGTGGGGTGGAGGATGGGGTTAACATTTGATTTTTATGGAAATTATACCCATTTGTTATAGAAATGTAAGAGTGTAAGAGTATATAAATAAGCCCCCTCCCCCCAAAAAAAGAAAAATTGCACAATAATCCCATTCCAGACCCAGCCAAGCACCTACTTACTGAACACCAACTTCAGCCAAATCCCCTCCTGACTTGAGAGTACCTCTCTCCATCCTAGTGAAGAGTGAGCTGTGAGTGGCCACTCAGGTTGGCTCAGAGGTAGGAAAGGGCTCTGAGGAGTCACGTGTCCCAGTTCTGGGCCTCCACCTTAAGGGGCTCACATGGGGACTGGTCCACAGACACACAGTTCTGACTGGGTGAGGGTCTCTCTACAGGTGTATTGCTTTTAACGGTATGGATGCTGGCACTGGCACTCAGGTGTGATGGCAGCAGGCTTCTGGGAGTCGGGGAGAGAGGTACCATCTAGAGCTACAAGGTTTTCCCACCGCACTTTCCTGTATCCTCCCTGCCTCCTGTCCCTTCCTGATGTCTGTGGTGGTAGTTTAGTCGCTAAGTCATGTCCAACTATTGCGACCCCATGGATTATAGCCTTCCAGGCCCTTCTGTCCATGGAACTCTCCAGGCAAGAGTACTGGAGTGGGTTGCCATTCCCTTCTCCAGGGGATCTTCCCAACCCAGGAATCGAACCTAGGTCTCCTGCATGGCAGGTAGATTCTTTACCTACCGAGCTATGAATGAAGCCCAACCCCTTACCTGCCGGGGTCCTGCCCCGGCTGATCCAGGGTATTCGAAGCGGGGATGGCATCGGCGACCTATTTATTTAAATATTTTATCAAAGATATAAAAAGTAATAGGATGAGGATAGCTCAGTAGGAAAATTCAGTGGAGAAAAGAGGCTGAGTAGCTTGGTTTACGCGGGAGACCAATAAAACTTCAAGACAAGAAGTTTGCACCACTTACGTAGGCTGCAGGCGTCCTTCCGTTCTCCTGAAGGAGAGGAGACACTGAGGCCTCCCTGGTCGGATCTTAGAAGCCCAGGCATAATTAGTAAGCATGGCGGGTTCCGAGCTCCAGATGGAGACTCAACCAGAGTGAGAGAGAGAGCGACATGGGGAGACCAGTATTTCGAGAAACTGATTCCAATTCTTTATTTTCCATGGTCTACTTTTATACACTGAGATGTTATGCAAAAGTCACTCGGGGTCAGCAGTCCTGACTTTTATCAAAGTCAGGTGCTTCATACAAATGTATACAGAGGTCTTAGGGGTGTTACATCATCTTCTGGCCAGGGGGGCCTGCTGACAATTTATGACCCTCTCCTTGTGACAGCGGTCAACCAGGACACTTATTTCTCCAGGGGTGATTATTCTCAAAACAGACACCACCCAAATAAAGTTACATTCCTATAGGGTGACGGTGTAGTGGGTTTTAGTTAAGGAAAGAATTTACTTAGCCTAAGGTCTAACGTGATTAATATCAAAGGTTAATACTTATTTCTTCTATATATTCATTAATGTGTGTAAGGGCAGGGGATGTGGAGACTTAGCAACAAACATTGGCTCAACAAATGAAAAACCCTTCACCAATACAATTTCTAATCAGCCCATTATACTTATACTAATAGTTTTCTAACTTTTCTAAGGAACCTGTTTTTAGAAGGTTTAAAGCATCTCGTGCCTCTCACGGTTGGGAGGCTGTGAGCAATCACATGTGGCTGGACAAGCCTGTCAGGCAGGCTAGAGAACCTTCAGAGGAGTTTGTAGGTTAAAACACTCTTGTCACACCCAAGAGTTTTTATTGACTGGAGCTCTAGGTTAACTCCTTCTCCAAAAGAGGTGGTGGGGGACAGCCCCCTGTAAAGTCAGAGGTGTAGGTAAGAGCACAAAGTAGTAAAATAGGCAGGCTCTGGTTATGGGGGTAGATGCTCAAGGAGTTCCAGGGGGACTCCTGAGGCTCGATCCCGCCTTTGCGTATGTCGAGCCTCCTTCCTCATGACCTTTGTCACGGGCGGAGTACCTCACTCTGGCCCCCAACACTTACCCAACTTTAAGCCTGGGTTTCCCCATCTGAAGTCACAGGGTGGACTGGGTAGGGGGACCCTGGGCTTTTCTCTGCCCAGGAGGGGCTCTAGAACCCCTCAACCCTTCCCCCACTCCCCCTGATTCCCACCCATGGTGTGGTCATATTTGGATTTGCCTAGCTTTCCTGACCTGCCTAAGCCTGGGTCCCGCAAAATCACTCCTCTCTCCTCCATGTCCTTCCACAATGCCTTCTCTACAGAAACAGAAGACAAAAAAACAAAGCAGACAAAACCAACCATCTCCCTCCCAGGGTCTGAATACGGCTGAGTCGCTGCCTGGCTGCTCAACGTCCAAATCAGGGCACTACTGCTAGGCTATGTCCTTTTAAAGGAGGGTAAAACACCAGCCTTTGGTCATTAGAAGTGGTGAGTCTGCAGACTGCTGACTCACCTGATCAGGTGATTCTAGTTAAGGGAAGTTTTTGCGTGGTGAACTAAAGGGCTGCAGCTGAGTCCGGAAGTGAAAGCAAAAAATGAGCATAATTTGATTAAGTTATATTAAAAAGCCTCAGAAAGTGGGCAGAAAATGCTGCTTTCCAGCCTCAGCTGCTAATGTGTTATTGGAGGCAGGTTTTTGAAACAGTGCTTCAGCTATTTCCCGTAAATTTTGGTTAAAATACAAATAGATGAGAGGCAGCTCAAGAAATATCCTTAATTGCTAGTATTTAATCTATAACATATATTACACTTACACACAAACACTCATAAAGAGAGAATGAACATATATAGCTGTTTAAATCATTTGGGAGATTCTTTGCCGAATAAAGTTCTCAAGACAAGTTGTCTAAAACTAAAAAAGGACTCAATTGTCATTTGATTAGTTCAGCAGATCAGTATAATGTGAAACAGCTGAATTCAGAGAAGACCTGTGTGGGCTCAAACTTATGAACTTACACAAGACGATCTTGAAAGAGATACTTAAATTCTTTGGTCCCCAATTTCATCTGTAAAATGGTAGTTTCAACTGCATGGATTTATTAGGATTAAATGTGATAATGTGTGAAAGCACATAGAGCCATCAGAAAAATTTTTTTAGGAATCTGCCTACTTTTTGGTGTTATTTAATAAAATCTAATTGCTTTAAAATAAGGTCTGCAGCTCCGTGAAATTAAACAGACTTGAGTTCAAATCCCAACTCTGTCACTGGTTGCATCATGCTGGGAGTTACTTTTCTTCTGTCTTTGTTTCTTTATTGATAAAATGGGAACAGTAATAGTGTCTTAAAAGGGCTTTTGTGAAGACTAAATGAAATAATGATGTCTAGAGTTTAACATGGTGACAAGACAGGTGCTTTGTTTGCTTGGATTCCCAGAGAAGCAGATCCAAAGAAGGGAATAGATGTACAAGAGATGTGTGGGGGAAACTGCCTGTGAAGGATAAAGGAGAGGGAGCGAGAGGAGGAGAGAAGTACCTTCAGGCCTCAGTAGAGGTCTGACAACCTGTGCAAGAGACAGGGAGAGAAGCAAGGAGGGTGAGAAGAATCTCAGAGCTCCGCACTGTCCTAAAAAAGCTTCACCAGGTCATGGGGAATCCAAGAGCCAAAGTCATCCCTTAGAGGACTCCTGTGTCGCCCCAGTACTCAGTATGATTTAGTTACTAACAAAAATAATTCATCGTAGTCACGTGCTGTAACTGACTAGTGTGTTTAAATCTCAACTCTTTGAATTTTACTGCCTGTCCACACCTCCCTTGAGAAATACAGTCGCTGCTGCCAAACATTGACATTAACATTTGAGGCACATGTTCTTAGACTAACGACTCCTTATATCTTATAATACAGTTTTGTTCGCCAGAGAACCGTTGAGGAATCAATAGATCTGTTCCAAATTACAGCTGAAAAGAGTTAACATTAGCTAAGAAACTGATTTTTTGACGTCAGGTGATTAAACACAAACTGTCTGAATTTCTAAATTCAGATAGCCAATAAATGTAACAATCTTCAAGGGCTGATTAATGTTACTATCCATGGTGTGATATCGACCTAAATTTGAATGTTCATCTCCTTTCTTAGTGAAGGGAAGCAAAAAATATGTGACCCTAAAAAAGACCCCTTTGGCATTTGGAGTGTTTTGAGCCAAAGGCAATCGAGATCCAGCAGACTCAAGAAAAACTTTTACCTCTCCCTTAACTACCTAGAAGAATTTAGATAGGGAGCCTAGACTGAGCTAGGAGGTAGATGGGCTTCCCAGGGTCAAGCAGTTGGAGATTCGTCCACTGTGGACTGATACTTCAAGATTAGAATAGCAGGACAGTTGAGAGAGGAGGCTGAGCCCTGCCCGCACCACATATTCCTCATTCTGGAAGTGAGGAGACCTCCCCAGCTACACTCATGCAGAAGGGCTGCATATAGGTCGAAAGGGGAGTGATGCTAAGTGATGCCACTGCCTATGGGCCCTTTCAGTAGAATCCATCTTGACTAAGAGATGTGTATGCACAGATGGGAGGATCCTAAGATGTAGTAAGTACGGACTCTGAACCAGGCAAATCAAAGTGATTGGCCAAACAAAACCAGAATAAATGCCCAATAAAAGTAATCCAGGGCTTCCGTGGTGGTCTAGTGGTTAAGAATCCTCCTTGACATGTAGGGTACACAGGTTTGATCCTTGGTCCGGGAAGATCACACATGCCACAGAGCAGCTAAGCCCGTGCTCCAGAGACCAGGAGCCACAACTACTGAGCCCATCAGTTCAGTTCAGTTCAGTCGCTCAGCCATGTCCGACTCTTTGCGACCCCATGGACTGCAGCATGCCAGGCCTCCCTGTCCATCACCATGCACTGCAGCTACTAAAGCCCACGCCTGGAACCAGTGCTCCTCAGCGAAAGAAGCCACCACAATGAGAAACCCACACACGTTACACCTAGAGAGGAGCGCCTGCTCACTGCAACCAGAGAAAGCAGCAATAAAGACTCAGCACAGCCGAAAAAATAAAAGTAATTCAAACTGCCATGAAGGCGTCACTCAGCAACTCTATCCACATGTGTCTATCCACACATCCTGTGCTCTTTTTTCCACCTAATAAATACTCGTGTCCCTACTTTGTCTTTGTGGGAATTCTTCTTCTGCAAAGCAGAAGGGCCAAGGCCTTGCCACTGACTACTGGCCTACGGGTGTGGATTTGGTGCTCTCACTGCGGTGACCTAACATTGGTCTCTGGCTGAGAACCAAAATCCTGCTTCAAGCAACTGGCCATCCAAGATTAGTACCTGTAAACGAGCTATTATTACCAGAGATAATTTTTACCTGAATGACTGATATGTATGGCAGGGCAAATGACAGGTTACCAAATATCCGCTCTTAGTGTCCTGTGATTAAACCTCCTCACAGGATACTCCAGGCCCCAGTCCTTCTTGGCTCAGAGTGACATGTAAACTTCAACTGTCTGGCTTGCCTTTGGGTCTCATAGTCTTACGGCACTCCCGTGTGTATGCGGTGAAATTCGTTTTCCTTCTGGTACTCTGCCTTGTGTGTATGTGCTCAGTTGCTCAGTTGTGTCCGACACTTTGCGACCCCATGGACTGTAATCCGCCAGGCTCCTCTGTCCATGGAATTTTTCAGGCACGAATATTGGGGTGGGGTGCCATTTCTTCCTCCAGGGGATCTTCCCAGCCCAGGGGAAGATCTCCTGCATTGGCAAGTGGACTCTTTATCACCGCACCATCTGGGAAGCTCTTTAGTCTCTCAGTCGTGTCTGACTCTTTGTGACCCCATGGACTGCAGCACAGCAGGCTTCACTGTCTCCTAGAGTTTGTTCAAACTCATGTCTATTGAACTGGTGATGCTATCCAACCATCTCATCCTCCGTCGTCCCCTTTTCCTCTTGCCCTCAATCTTTCCCAGCGTCAGCATCTTTTCCAAAGATGACTCTTCACATCAGGTAGCCAAGGTATCGGAGGTTCAGCTTCAGCATCAGATCTTCGAATGAATATTTGGGGTTAATTTTCTTTAGGATTGACTGGCTTGATCCCCTTGCTGTCCAAGGAATTCTTGAGTTCTCCAGTACTACAATTCAAAAGCATCAATTCTTCCATGCTCAGCCTTCTTTATGGTTCAACTCTCACATCTTTACATGACTACAGGAAAAACTGTAGCTTTGACTACATGGGCCTTTGTTGGCAAAGTGATATTTTCTGCTTTTTAATATGCTCTCTAGGTTTGTGATAGCTTTCCTTCCAAGGGCCAAATGTCTTTGAATTTTGTGGCTACAGTCACTGTCCACAGCAATTTTGGAATCCAAGAAGATAAAATCTGTCACTGTTTGCATTTTTTCCTCTTCTGTTTGCCATGAAGAGATGGGACAGGATGCCATGATCTTCGTTTTTTGAATGTTGAACTTTAAGCCAGCTTTTTCACTCTCCTCTTTCACCTTATCATGAGGCTCTTTAGTTCCTCTTCACTTTCTGCCATGAGAGTGGTATCACCTGCATATCTGATGTTGTTGATACTTCTTCTGGCAATCTTGATTCCAGCTTGTGATTCATCTAGCCTGGCATTTTACATGATATACTCTGCATATAAGTTAAATAAGCAGGTCACAATATACAGCCTTGACATACTCCTTCCCCAGTTTTGAACCAGTTCATTGTCCCACATCCAGTCCTAAATGTTCCTTCTTGACTTGCTTGCAGGTTTCTCGGGAGACAGGTAAGGTGGTCTGATATCCCCATCTCTTTTAAGAATTTTCCACAGTTTGTTGTGATCTACACAAAGGCATTCGTGTAGTCAATGAAGCAGATGCTTTTCTGAAATTCCCTTGCTTTTTCTATGATCCTACAAATATTGGCAATTTGATTTCTGATTCCTCTGCTTTTTCTAAATCTAGCTTGTTTCTCTGGAGGTTCTTGGTTCATGTACTGCTGCAGCTTTAAAGGATTTTGAACATTATCATTCTTAGCATGTGAAATAAGTGCAATTGTATGGTAGTTTGTACATTGTTTGGCATTGCCCATTGAGATTGGAATGAAAACTGACCTTTTCCAGTCCTGTGATCACTGCTGGTTTTACAAATTTGAGTGACATATTGAGTGCAGCACTTTAACCACATCATCATTTGGAATTTGAAATAGTTCAGTTGGAATTCCATCACCTCCACTAGCTTTATTTGTAGTAATGCTTCCTGAGGCCTTCTTGACTTCACACTCCAGGATGTTTGGCTCTAGGTGAGTGACCTCACCATCATGGTTATCCAGGTCATTAAAACCTTTTTTTTCTTTTTAATAGTTTTTTATGTATTCTTACTTCTGTTGTTTGATCTCTGAGTTGGGAAGATCCCCTGAAGAAGGGATTGGCTACCACTCCTGTATTCTTGCCTGAAGAATTCTATGGACAAAGGAGCCTGGTGGGCGACAGTCCATATAAATCAGCCTTATGTTGATTTGATGAATGCATCTGCCAAAAGAATCTAGAAAATAGAGGAAAAATGTTTACTTTCACTTCCCAGGTGGCACAGTGGTAAAGCATCCACCTGTCCGTGCAGGAGACACAAGAGACTTGGGTTTGACTCTTGGGTCAGAAAGTTCCACTGGAGGAAGACATGGCAACGTACCCCCATATTCTTGCTTGAAAAATTCCATGGACACAGGAGTCTGGCAGGCTACAGTCCATGGGGTCAGAAAGAGTTGGGCATGACTGAGTGCACACGTGCACACACACATGCATACATATCACCAAAGGTATCTCTTTGGTCAAACAGATCAAAGTATTATATTTTTGTCTGTCTCCATCCCCTTACCTCTTTCCTCTTTCGTTGTTTTTACTGAGGAAATGCAGCCATCAATCAATTCAGCATTCTGTACGTGGCAGGTCATGACCCATCAATTGGTGAATACTAGTCAATGGCAACCCACTCCAGTAGCCTTGCCTGTAAAATCCATGGATCGAGGAGCCTGGTAGGCTGCAGTCCATGGGGTCACTAAGAGTCGGACACAACTGAGCAACTTCACTTTCACTTTTCACTTTCATGCATTGGAGAAGGAAATGGCAACCCACTCCAGTGTTCTTGCCTGGAGAATCCCAGGGACGGGGAGGGGCCTGGTGGGCTGCCATCTATGGGGTCGCATAGAGTTGGACACGACTGAGCAACTTCACTTTCACTTTTTAATGGTTTGGAGAAGGAAATGGCAACCCACTCCAGTGTTCCTGCCTGGAGAATCCCAGGGACGGGGAAGCCTGGTGGGCTGCCGTCTATGGGGTCGCACAGAGTCGGACACGACTGAAGTGACTTAGCAGCAGTAGCAGTCTACAGTTTTGTTTCATTTATGTGTGGCTTTAGGATTTAGGTATTAAGTGTGTTTGTTACTGTGAATCAAAGGATTTAAATTTTAAAGGCAAGGGGCTTAGTCTAACTTTCTTATCTTTACAGGAGGAAATGAGGATTAAAGAGGTGATTTAGCCTGCCCAGATAACTCAAGGAACATGTGACTTGAACTAGAAGCGAGGCCTTAAGAATCTAAATTTAGGGTTCTTTTGTATCATGCATCCAAGAAAAGACTTTGATTACACTACTTAGGCCACATGATTACTCTTTTCCAGTTGGTGGATATGATAGTCTTTTTCTGTCGCTCTCATTATTTCTTTGCTAAGATTTACTGAGAAGAGCTTTTCCCTAACTGTGGCCATTGAGTGTTAGGGAGGATGAATAGCTGCAGTTGTTTTTTAGCAGTCAGCCCCGCTGCCCCATCTCCTGAACTTCTGTTTATTTTCCCTATAGGAAACAGCTAATTTTAACAGTTTAAATGTAGGGTTTCCCTAATTTAACCTGAGGAGTGAAGAGAGTTCTTTTTGAGGGGTATTATATCGGCAAAGCCTGAATTTTTACTAATAACTAGTGAATATTTTTCTTACTTCATTGTCATGACATTGTTTACCCATTTTCTTAGCTTTTTAGACATCAGCTCACCAAATACTGTCATTTTTAAAGTATAAGTTTTGTCAATAATCATGTGATAATTTATTCCTGTATAATTTTTAAAAAAATATATCATTATTTCCTTCTCTAGCAAATATTCATTCTGAAAGGGAATAGAATAGGCTAACCCCAAATGTGCCACTGTGGCATGTGAATTGTTTTGAGCTGAAGGTAATTAAGAATCAACACTCAGGAGAAACTTTTACCTCCTCCCTTAACTTCCTAAAAGTATTTAGATCCAGGACCAGTTCCAGAAAGGGAGCTACTACCACAGATAACTTTTATCTGAATGATCTATCTGTGTGGCGATGCAGATACTCTTTATCAGCTTGTGAATTACCCTCCTCCCCTTTGAATCTCCAGGCCCTTAGCTCAGTATGGCATATAAACTTCAACTTCTGACTTGCCCTTGGGACTCATATTTTTATGGAGTTTCTGTGCAACATACAAAATTAAAATTTTCTCTCGTTAATCTATCTGGCTTCAATTTAATTATTAGACCAGCCAAAAAAACCTAAACAGAAGAAGGGAAACGTTTTTTGCCCCTGCAATATCTGCCCACAAGAATGTCTGTGGGCGGTTTACCTTCTCCCTGTGGATAGTTTAGTCCTCTGCTCTTTGGAGATTTGACTGGGAAAGAGTTTGTGAATGGAGTCCTCCTCCTAGGCTCTGTTTCTCTGTTGCCTTATGTACCCTGTTATTGTTGAGGCTGTCTATGCTCATTCTCTTTTTAATTGGAGAATAGTTACTTTACAGTATTGTGGTGGCTTTTGCTATACATCTACATGAATCAGCCATGGGTGCACATGTGTCCCCCCAACCTGAACCCCCCCCACCCACCTCCCTCCCTACCCCATCCTCCTGGGTTGTCCCAGAGCACTGGCTTTGAGTGCCCTGCTTCATGCCTTGAACTTGCACTGATCATCTACTTCACATATGGTAATATACATGTTTCAGTGTTATTCCCTCAAATCATCCCACCCTTGCCTTCTCCCACATAGTCCAAAAGTCTGTTCTTTATACTTGTGTCTCTTTTTTGCCGTGCACATAGGATATCGTTACCGTCTTTCTAAATTCCACGTATATGTGTTAATATATTGTATTGGTATTTCTGTTTCTGATTTATTTCACTCTGTATAATAGGCTCCAGTTTCATCCACTGCATTAGAACTGATTCAAATGTGTTCCTTTTTATAGCTGAGTAATACTCCATTGTGTATATGTACCACAACTTCCTTATCCATTCATCTGCTGATGGATATCTAGTTGCTTCCACGTCCTAGCTATTGTAAACAGTGCTGCGATGAACATTGGGGTACATGTCTGTTTCAATTCTGGTTTCCTTGGTGTATATGCCCAGCACTGAGATTGCTGGGTCATATGTATGCTTATTCTTTTGATTAACTTTACCTGGCATGATCTTTCTGTGGCTTTCTCATTTATTCTGACTCAGCAGTTCTCAAACTTTTGGTTTCAGAAGTCCTTTACACTGTTAATAATTACTGATGACTTCAAAGAGTTTGTATGTATGTCATTATATCTTAATATTTATTATGTTATAAATTAAAATTGAGTATTTTAAGACATGATTATTTCAATAATAAAGTCAGTACATGTTAATGTAAATGGCATTAAAAATAACTATATTTTTCTAAACAAAAATTATAGTGGAACTGTGGCAATCTCTTTAATATCTGACTTCATAGAATGGTACTCAAATCTCAGATCTGCTTCTTTGTTCTCTTGTGATATGTTGATTTGGTTGAAGTGAGTAAACAAAATCTAACCTTATATAGATGTAGTTGCAAAAAAAGGAGTATTAACAGAATCACTGACCTGGTGTCTGGACTTCTTGAGGGTCAGATTCTTTGTGTCTGTTGTTCAGTTGCTCAGTCCTGTCTGATTGTTTGCGACCCCATGACTGCAGCACCCCTGGCTTCCCTGTTCTTCATTATCTCCCAGAGTTGTGTGTCTTAGTGCAGAAGGAATTATGTGAGAGGCAAACTGATAGGCAAGAAGTAGATTTATTAATTTGGATGCTTGTGCAAGCAGGCGAGGGGGCTCTGGCCCAAAGATTAACCGGGATACATTTTTATAATCAAAGGAAAGTGGGGAAGGGGGAAAGATCATCTTCCTTATTCTTGAGTAGATGTCAGGCTTATACCACTAGCTCCTCCTTTGTATCCTGCAGGAAAGTGTTTGACCTTAGGACTGTCAAAGTACTTGTACAAATCAGTAGAAAGGTGGTAACATGTTTCTTGCACCAATTACCTGGGGCCTATCACATGCTTTTATTTATGGCTTCACAGTTAAGCAAGCCTGCTTTGTTCCACGACCTTTGATAGCTTTTTGGAGCAGTCATTAACTTACAGTGGTGTCCAAAGTTCCCTAAGTTTCGCTCACTATCTATAATCCTCTACTGAGACTTCTACAACTACCTGCGTTAACTATCCTATTCTTTCTTTATCAGTAGTTTCTTAAAGTTTAATTGCAATATAGAATCTGAAATCATGTCAGTGAAACTTTTATACTCTTACTTTAAAATCCCTTGGTCTATCTTGCACTTTGAATGAGTCTTTTACAAACACAGGCTTTTGTTCCATAATGCATTGGCCACATGGAAAGTACTGATTCATTGAGGTATGCTTGACTTCCAAATCGTTATGTACTTCATATGATGATACTGAGCAGGGCCCTGTAGGGCTTCTAGGCAAAAGCCGTTTTGTGTCCCCCATTTCTTTGATTATAGGAAATAGCCTTCATTCAGCCTCCATGACCTACCCCAAGTTCCAGTGGGCAGATTCAAGCAGTGTTAATTAGGAAAAGGAGGGATGTGAGACCAGGGAGAAAGAAACGGTCAAGAGCAGCCCTGGGGCAAGTTCCTGTTTCCCCATCAGTGGATACACACAGCAATATCTTTGAGATGTTTTACAGATACGGAAACCCCCTCCCGTGGGAGAAGTGAAAGTGAAGTCGCTCAGTCCTGTCCGACTCTCTGTGACCCCGTGGACTGTAGCCCGCCAGGCTCCTCTGTCCATGGGATTCTCCAGGCAATAATACTGGGGTGGGTTGCCATTCCCTTCTCCAGGGAATCTTCCCAACCCAGGGATCGAACCCGGGTCTCTGGCATTGCAGGCAGACGCTTTATCCTCTGAGCCACCAGGGAATCCCAGTGGGAGAAGTTAAGGATAAATGGTGCTATGCCACCCACAACATGTAGACTACCATCCATTTGGACCTGAAGTTTGGTGATGTGGATTCCTATTTACCTCAACACCTACCCATGATAAGAATGTGCATGAGCTGATCACTCCCTCTTTGAACAGTTACTGTAAAACTTCTCACTATCTTGGCATTAGCCCACTGTGGCCTCCATTGCCCGGCAAAGTAATAAAGCTATCCTTTTTTACCTCACCCAAAACTCTGTCTCTGAGATTTTATTCAGCTCCAGTGTCCAGAGAAGCTGAGCTTTCAGTGTTAACGTGCTGCACTCCATGGGGTTGAAAAGAGTCAGACACGACTGAGCAACTAAACTGAGCTATACAATATCAACAAAATCCCAGTTGTTAATATCACCAGCAATCTCCTCAGGAATATCGTACTTATTGCAAAACTATCCAACTGAGAGTTTAAAATTTTCCAGGATTTTGTTTTTGCTTTGAAAGTTCTTATTTTATCCTTGGCAACAAATGTCAGTGTGTTGGTCTCTCAGTCGTGTCTGACTCTTTGCGACCCCATGGACCGTAGCCTGCCAGGCTCCTCTGTCCATGGAATTCAGTGTTAACAAATACCATCTAATACTTTTCTTGAAATGACAGTCAATTTGATTAATTTTGAGAAATTGTGTGGTGTATGCAAAGATTGAGTGAATGAAATTACTACTTTTTAGTACCTCATCAAGGACATTATTAAGTGAACCGACTGTTATTTTTTTACTCTGTGATGGTGAAAAATTTGACTATAGTGTTGACCCTCTAGATATGCCTACATTATGATCCCTAGAACCTGTGAATAGCAGAGGGGACTTAAAGTTGCTAATCAGTTTACTTTAAAATAGCAAGATTATCAAATCAGTAGCAAATGGGTACGGTGTAATCACAACTGTTCTCAAAAGTGAAAGAACACCAGCAAAAGTGAAAGTCCTAGTCGCATCAGTCGTGTCTGACTCTTTGCAACCCCATGGACTGTAACCCACCAGACTCCTCTGTCCATAGGATTCTCCAGGCAAGAATACTGGAGTGGGTGGCCATTCCCTTCTCTAGGGAATCCTCCCAATCCAGGGATTGAACCTGGGTCTCTTGCATTGCAGGCGAATTCTTTACTGTCTGAGCAACCAGAGAAGCCCTGAAAGAAGGAGGCTGAAGAGTGATTCAGAATGATGAAATATGAAAAGTATTCACATATCTACTAGAAAATGGACAAAGTGGGCTACCAGCCGAGGAGTGAGAGCAGCCTTTAGAAGCTAAAAAATGCAAGGCAACAGGGGACTCTTCAGAGCCCCCAGAAAGGAATGCAGCTTTGCTGACCATATGGTTTTAGCCTAGTGATACCCTCTGCTGTTGCTGCTGCTAAGTCGCTTCAGTCGTGTCTGACTCTGTGCGACCCCATAGACGGCAGCCCACCAGGCTCCCCCGTCCCTGGGATTCTCCAGGCAAGAACACTGGAGTGGGTTGCCATTGCCTTCTCCAGTGCATGAAAGTGAAAAGTGAAAGTGAAGTCGCTCAGTCGTGTCCGACTCCTAGTGACCCCATGAACTGCAGCCCACCAGGCTCCTCCATCCATGGGATTTTCCAGGCAAGAGTACTGGAGTGAGTTGCCATTGCAAATGGTCTTTAACCTGGAAAAGTATAACAAAGTAACTTCGTGGGGTTTTAAAACAATAAATTTGTGGCAACTTACTACAGTAGCAACAGAAAAGACTACAACTAATACAACTTGGGGATTAAATGTCAACGTAGTGAAATGGTTTATAATGTTTTGTTACTATGAAAATAGTTTTTGTCTTGTAAACTCTCTGGAAGAATATTGGGCCTGACCAGGGATCTGTATACCATGCTTAGGAATCTCTTATTTAACTTTTTCTCTTGTACTTTCTGTGCATCAACTGCTGTGCTGGGTACTTTGTTGTTGCTTAGTTGCTCAGTCATGTCCAACTCTGCAACCCAATGGACTGTAATCCACCATGCTACCTTTGTCCATGGGATTCTCCAGGCATTGAATACTGGAGTGGTTGCCATTTCCTCCTCCAAAGGATCTTCCTGACCTAGGGATTGAACCTGTGTCTCCTTCGTCTCCTGTATTGCAGGCAGATTCTTTATTGCTGAGACACTTGGGAAGCCCAGGCTGGATGCTAGGATGCAAAAATAAAGAAAGCACAGTCTCTGTCTTGAGAAGATTATAGTTGAGTTGTGGAGTTGTTGTTTAGTCTAAGCCATGTCCAACTCCTTTGCAACCCATGAATCATTGCCCTCCAGACTTCTCTGTCTATGGGATTTCCCAGGCAAGAATACTGGAGCAGGTTGCCATTTCCTTCTCCAGGGGAATCTTCCTAACACAGGGATCAAATCTACGTCGCCTGCATTGGCAGGCAAATTCTTTACCACTGTGCCACCAGGGAAGTGCCACCCCAGTGGTTGAGAGAGGTAAGGAAATCAATGATTGCAGATAGCACAGAATGACAGCTGCCCTAACTGATATACTCAAGTGAGGGAAAGAGACCTAATTCTAGTCTTCAGATGCTTCTGTCTAGTGAGAGAGAGCACAAAAATAATTACAAAATGCAAGGGAAAATACCCCATTGAGAATGGTGGAGGAGGGACCTTTACAATCTCATTAGCAGCATATGATGGTTTCAGTTTTTCCACATTCTCTCCAATTCATGTTACTGTCTGTCTTTTGATTTTAGCTGTTCTACTGAGCTATGAAGTGGTATCTCTTGTGCTCCCAATTTATGTTTATCTAATAATTAATGATGCTTAGCATCATTTTTTGTACTTACTGGACATATGTCTATCTCTTTTGGACATGTCTATTCAAATCCTTTGTCATTTTTAAAGTGAATTGCTTGTCATTTTATTTTTAAGCTAAAGTAGTTCTTAATAGATTATAGGATCAGATCAGATCAGATCAGTCGCTCAGTTGTGTCCGGCTCTTTGCGACCCCATGAATCGCAGCACGCCAGGCCTCCCTGTCCAACACCAACTCCCGGAGTTCACTCAGACTCATGTCCATCGAGTCGGTGATGCCATCCAGCCATCTCATCCTCTGTCGTCCCCTTCTCCTCTTGTCCCCAATCCCTCCCAGCATCAGAGTCTTTTCCAATGAGTCAACTCTTCGCATGAGGTGGCCAAATCTCTTTATCAGATATTTGATTTGCTAATATTTTCTCCCACTCTGTAGGTTGTCTTTTCACTTTATTGATCATTTGAAGCACAGATATTTTTTATTTTACACCCATGATTTCCTCTAAAACTTGTATATATGTTTAGGTCTTTGATTGATTTTGAGTTAATTTTTGTATATCTTTTGATGAATTTGACTTCACTCTTTTACATGTTGGTATTCAGTTGTCTCAGCAACTTTTCTTGAAAAGACTAATCTTTTTCTATTGAATTTTCTTGAAATCCTTGTCAAAAATCAATTGAACATTCTATGGATTTATTTTTGGACTCTTGGTTCTATCCCATTGATTATATCTCTCTTTATGCTTATCCTTTCACACAATTTTGATTACTGTAGCTCTGTAATAAGTTTAGAAAGTCAGAAATGTGAGTTCTCTAACTTCATTCTTCTTTTTCAAGATTTTTTTGGCTGTCCCTTGTATATCCAGCATGAATTTTATGATCCGTGAGTTAGTATCTGCAAAATAGGCAGCTGGCATTTTGATAGAGATTGCTTTGAATCTGTAGAGTAATTTGGGAAGTATTGCCAGTTTAATAATATTAAATTTTTCAATCCATAAACAATGGACCTTTCATGTATTTAAATCTAATCCAGTCTCTTCCAGTGATGTTTCACATTTTTCAGTGGATAGGTCTTGCACTTCTTTAGTTAACTGTTTTCCTAAATATTTTTTTTCTATTTGATGTCATTGTAAATGGCATTTGTTTCCTAATTTTAAAATTGTTAAGTGCTAGCATATAAAAATATAATCTATTTCTGTTTGTTAATCTTGTGCAACCTTTGCTGAATATTAGCTCCAGTAGTTTTGGGGTTTTCTTTAAAGGTTTTCTTTTATTTTTGGTGTACTGCGTTTTCGTTGCTGTGTGAGGGCTTTCTGCACTTGACCAAGCGGGGACTGTTGTCCAACTGCAGTGCACGGGCTTCTCACTGTGGTGGCTTCTCTTGTTGCAGGGCACCAGCTCTAGCGCGCGTGGGCTTCTTTAGTTGTAGTGCACAGGTGCACAGGCTTAGTTGTACCAAGGTGTGAAAAATCTTCCTGGACCCGGATTTGAATCCATGTCCCCTGCGTGGACAGGTGGATTCTTAACCACTGGACCATCAGGGAAGTACCTTTAGTTTGTTTTAGAATTTCTTAACAATTTCCTACATACAAGATCATGTCATCTATTAGTAGAGATAGTTCTCCTTCTTTCCAGTCTGGATGCCTTTTATTTACTTTTGTTAGAACCTCTAGCCCAATCAGTGTTAAATAGAAGTGGTAAAAATGGGCACACTTGTCTTGTTCCTAATCTTCCAGGGAAGAGCTTTCAGTTTTTCTCCATTAAGTATGAAGTTAGCTGTGGGATTTTTGTTGATGTCTTTTATCAAGTTCATGAAATTCCCTTCTACTCCTAATTTGATGAATGTTTTTATCATCAAAGAGTGTTGGATTTTGACACATTCTTCTTTGTATCTATTTTAGGTCACCATGTAGTTTTTGTCCTATGTTCTGTTAATGAGGTGTATTACATTGGTTCTTTTCCAGTGTGTTAATTCAGCCTTATGTTCTTGGGATAAATGCCACATCAGTTCAGTTATGTTCATTCACTCAGTCATGTCTGACTCTTACTGACCTCACGGACTGCAGTACGCCAGGATTCCCTGTTCATCACCAACTCCTGGAGCTTACTCAAACTCATGTCCATTGAGTTGGTGATGCCATCCAACCATCTCATCCTCTGTTGTCCCCTTCTCCTCCCGCCTTCAATCTTTCCCAGCATCAGAGTCTTTTCAATGAGTCAGTTCTTCGCATAAGGTGGCCAAAGTATTGGAGTTTCAGCATCAGTCCTTCCAAAGAATATTCAGGACTGATTTCCTTTAGGATGGACTGGTTGGAACTCCTTGCAATCCAAGGGAATCTTAAGAGTCTTCTCCAACACCACAGTTCAAAAGCATCAATTCTTCAGTGCACACTTTTCTTTATAGTCCAACTCTCACAATTGTACATAACTACTGGAAAAACTATAACTTTGACTGGATGGAATTTTGTTGGCAAAGTAATATCTCTGCTTTTCGATATGCTGTCTAGGTTGATCATAACTTTTCTTCCAAAGAGCAAGCATCTTTTAATTTCATGGCTGCAGTCACTATCTTAAGTGATTTTGGAGCCCCCAAAATAAAGTGTGTCACTGTTTCCATTGTTTCCCCATCTATTTGCCATGAAGTGATGGGACTGGATGCCATGATCTTTGTTTTCTGAATGTTGAGCTTTAAGCCAACTTTTTCACTCTCCTCCTTCGCTTTCATCAAGAGGCTCTTTAGTTCTTCACTTTCTACCATAAGGGTGGTGCCATCTACATATCTGAGGTTATTGATATTTCTCCCGGCAATCTTGATTCCAGCTTGTGCTTCATCCAGCCCACCATTTCTCATGATGTGCTCTACATATAAGTTAAATAAGCAGGGTGACAATATACAGTCTTGACATACTGCTTTCCTGATTTGGAACCAGTCTGTCATTCCATGTCTAGTTCTAACTTTGCTTCTTGACCTGAATACAGAGTTCTCAGGAGGCAGGCAAGGTGGTCTGGTATTCCCATCTCTTGAAGAATTTTCCACAGTTTGTTGTGATATACACAGTCAAAGGCTTTGACGTCGTCATTAAAGCAGAAGTAGATGTTTTTCTGGAACTCTCTTGTTTTCTCGATGATCCAATGGATGTTGGCAGTTTGATCTCTGGTTCCTCTGCCTTTTCTAAATCCAACTTGAACATCTGGAAGTTCACGGTTCATGTATGTTGAAGCCTGGTGTGGAGAATTTGAGCATAACTTTGCTAGCTTGTGAGATGAGTACAATTGTGTGGTAGTTTGAGGATTCTTTGGCATTTCCTTTCTTTGGGATTGGAATGAAAATTGACCTATCCAGTCCTGTGTCCACTGCTGAGTTTTCCAAATTTGTTGGCATATTGAGTGCAGCACTTTCACAGCATCATCTTTCAGAATTTGAAATAGCTCAACTGGAATTCCATCACCTCCACTAGCTTTGTTCATAGTGATGCTTTCTAAGGTCCACTTGACTTCACATTCCAGGATGTCTGGCTCTAGGTGAGTGATCACACCATCGTGATTATCTTGGTCATGAAGATCTTTTTGTACAGTTCTTCTGTGTATTCTTGCCACCTCTTCTTAACATCTTCTGCTTCTGTTAGGTCCATACCATTTCTGTACTTTATCGAGCCCATCTTTGCATGAAATGTTCCCTTGGTATCTCTAATTTTCTTGAAGAGATGTCTAGTCTTTCCCATTCTGTTGTTTTCCTCTATTTCTTTGCATTGATTGCTGAGGAAGGCTTTCTTATCTCTTCTTGCTATTCTTTGGAACTCTGCATTCAGATGCTTATATCTTTCCTTTTCTCATTTGCTTTTGGCTTCTCTTCTTTTCACAGCTATTTGTAAGTCCTCCCCAGACAGCCATTTTGCTTTTTTGCATTTCTTTTCCATGGGAATGGTCTTGATCCCTGTCTCCTGTACAATGTCATGAAGCTCTGCCCATAGTTTTTCAGGCACTCTATCTATCAGATCTAGGCCCTGAAATCTATTTCTCACTTCCACCGTATAATCGTAAGGGATTTGATTTAGGTCATACCTGAATGGTCTAGTGGTTTTCCCTACTTTCTTCAAGTCTGAATTTGGCAATAAGTAGTTCATGATCTGAGCCACAGGTAGCTCCCGGTCTTGTTTTTGCTAACTGTATAGAGCTTCTCCATCTTTGGCTGCAAAGAATATAATCAATCTGATTTCGGTGTTGACCATCTGGTGATGTCCATGTGTAGAGTCTTCTCTTGTGTCGTTGGAAGAGGTGTTTGGTATGACCAGTGTGTTCTCTTGGCAAAACTCTATTATCCTTTGCCCTGCTTCATTCCGTGTTCCAAGGTCAAATTTGCCTGTTACTCTAGGTGTTTCTTGACTTCCTACTTTTGCATTCCAGTCCCCTATAATGAAAAGGATATCTTTTTTGGATGTTAGCTCTAGAAGGTCTTGTAGGTCTTCACAGAACTGTTCAACTTCAGCTTCTTCAGCATTACTGGTTGGGGCGTAGGCTTGCATTACCGTGATATTGAATGGTTTGCCTTGGAAACGAACAGAGATCATTCTGTCATTTTTGAGATTGCATCCAAGTACTGCATTTCAGACTCTTGTTGACCATAATGGCTACTCCATTTCTTCTAAGGGATTCCTGCCTGCAGTAGTAGATATAATGGTCATCTGAGTTAACTGGAATGACACCCATTCCAGTCTATTTTAGTTCGCTGATTCCTAGAATGTCGACGTTTACTCTTGCCATCTCCTGTTTGACCACTTCCAATTTGCCTTGATTCATGGACCTGACATTCCAGGTTCCTATGTAATACTGCTCTTTACAGCGTCGGACCTTGCTTCTATCATGCGTCACATCCACAACTGGGTATTGGTTTTGCTTTTGCTCCGTCCCTTCATTCTTTCTGGAGTTATTTCTCCACTTACCTCCTGTGGCATATTGGGCACCTACCAACCTCTTTCAGCGTCCTATCATTTTGCCTTTTCATACTCTTCATGGGGTTCTCAAGGCAAGAATACTGAAGTGGTTTGCCATTCCTTTCTCCAGTGGACCACATCCTGTCAGACCTGTCTACTATGACCTGCCTGTCTTGGGTGGCCGCACATGACATGGCTTAGTTTCATTGCGTTAGACAAGCCTGTGGTCCGAGTGATTAGATTGACTAGTTTTCTGTGATTATGGTTTCAGTGTGTCTGCCCTCTGATGCCCTCTTGCAACACGTACCGTCTTATTTGGGTTTCTATTACCTCGGACGTGGGGTATCTCTTCAGGGCTGCTCCAGCAAAGTGTAGCCACTGCTCCTTACCTTGGACAAGGGGTATCTCCTCATGGCCGCCCCTCCTGACCTTGAACGTTGAGTAGCTCCTCTTGGCCCTCCTGCACCCGTGCAGCCACTGCTCCTTGGACATCGGGTTGCTTCTCTTGGCCGGCTCCCCTGACCTTGGGCATGTGGTAGCTCCTCCCGGCCGCCACCCCTGGCCTTGGGCGAGGGGTAGCTCCTCTCGCCTTGCTTCTGTGTGGTCTGTCGCAGCCGTCGCGCTTATAGTGCTTAGCCACGGTGTAAAGTACTTTTACGGAGAAGGCAATGGCAACCCACTCCAGTACTCTTGCCTGGAAAATCCCATGGATGGAGGGGCCTGGTGGGCTGCAGTCCATGGGGTCACTAGGAGTTGGACACGACTGAGCGACTTCACTTTCACTTTTCACTTTCATGCATTGGAGAAGGCAATGGCAACCCACTCCAGTATTCCTGCCTGGAGAATCCCAGGGTTGGCGAGCCTGGTGGGCTGCCGTCTATGGGGTCGCACAGAGTCAGATAGGACTGAAGCGACTTAGCAGCAGCAGCAAAGTACTTTTATATGTTACTGGATTGAATTTGTTAATATTTTGCCAAGTATTTTAATCTATATATTCATAAGGGATATTGGTCTATAGTTTTGCATTCTTGTAGTGGTTTTTTCTGGTTTTAGTACCAAGGTAATGCTGGCCATAGAGCATGAGTTGAGAAGTGCTCCCTCCTCTTCTGTTTTTGGGAGGATTTGTGAAGTGAGTGAAAGTCACTCAGTCCTGTCCAGCTCTTTGGGATCCCATGGACTGTAGCCCACCAGTCTCCTCTGTCCATAGAATTCTTTAGGCCAGAATACTGGCCTAAAGTGGGTAGCCGTTGCCTTCTCAGGGAATCTTCCTGACCCAGGAATTGAACTAGGGTCTCTTGCATTGAAGGCAGATTTTTTTACCAGCTGAGCTACCAGGGAATATTACTTTTTGGAAGATTCATCAGTTAAACCATCTGATGTGTGCTTATCTTTGTGAGAAAGTATTTTGATCGTTAATTCAATCTGCTTTCTTCTAATAGGTCATTTCATATTTCTTAGTCCCCAGTCATTTCAGAACTTCATGTCTTTTTAGGATTTGTCTATTTCATCTAGGTTATAAAATGTAATAATGAACACTTGTTTATTATATCCCTTTATAATCTCTTTATTTCTGTAATTTTAGTAATAGTGTTCCTCCTTTCATTCCTAATATTAGTAATTTCAGTCTTACCTCTGTTTTTTGTGTATTTGTACAGTATGTGTGTATTTGTCTGTGTGTGAGTCTAGCTAACGCTTCATCAATTCTGTTCATCTTTTCAAATAATCTTTTTAGTTTCATTGATTTTCTGTATTTTTTCTGTTCTCTTTTTATTTATTTCTAATTTAACCTGTTATTTTCTTCTTTCTGCTTGCTTTAGGTTTAGCTTGCTCTTCTTTTTCTAGTTTCTTACAGTTCAAGGTTATGATATTGATTTTAGATTTCTTTTTTAATATAATTATTTAGCCTGCAGTTTCATTTTCTTCTGATGTGTTTGTTTGACTTTGATTTTAGGGTAATACTATCATCACAGAGTGAGAAAGGTTTCTTTCCTCTGTTTTTAAAATGAGTTTGTGAAATGTTGGTATTATTTTATTTTTTTATTTCATAGAATTCACCAGTGAAGACCTTGGATCTTTGCTTTTCCTTGTGGGAAGGTTTTAAATTACTGATTCAGTCTCTTTACTTGTTTTAGATCTGCTCAATTTTTACATTTCTTCTTAATTTGGTTTTGGTCATTTATATCTTTCTAAATATGTGTCCATTTCATCTGTATGTCTACTTTTTTGGCATAAAGTTGTTCATTGTGTTGTTTTATAATCTTTTCAGTTTCTGTATGACCAGTAGTGCTATCTTTTTCATTCATTATTTTGGTGATTTGTGCTGTTTTTCTTTTTTTCTTGCTCAATCTAGCTAAGTATTTGCAGTTTTGTTAACATTTTCAAAAATCAATTTTGACTTTTGCTGTCTATTGCTTTTCTCTTTTCTGTATCATTTATTTCTGCTGTAATCTTTATGTTGCCCTTCTTCTTCTTACTTTGCATGTGGTTTGTTCTTCTTTTTCTAGTGTTCTGAGACTGAATCTTTGTGTTTTTTTGACCGAACCGAGTCTTCATTGTGGTATGCAGGTGCTTTAGTTGGAGCATGTGGGATCTAGTTCCCTGATCAAGGCTTGAACCTGGGCCCCCTGGCATTTGTAGCGCAGAGCCTCAGCCACTGGACCTCCAGGGAAGGCCCCTGAAACTGAATCTGAAGCTACTTGGTCAAGACCTTTCTTTGTGTTTATTTCTTTGTTTATTTTTGGCTGTGGTGGGTCTTTGTTGCTGTGCGTAGGCCTTCTGTAATTGGGGCGAGTGGGGGCTGCTCTCTAGTTGCTGTGCAGGCTTCTCATTACAGTGGCCTCTTTCGTTGCAGAGCACAGGCTCTCGGGCATGCAGGGTTCAGTAGTTGTGGCTTGCAGCGTTTCTTGCCCTTTGACATGTGGAGTCTTCTTGGACCAGGGATCAGACCCATGTCCCCTGCATTGGCAGGTAGATTTTAACCCTTTTACCACCAGGGAAGTCCCTTCTTTTTTGATACATGTTTCAAGCTATAGATTTCCTTCTACAGCTTTTTGTGTGTCTCATAAAATGTGACACATTGTGTTTCCACTATAATTTAGTAAACAATACTTTCTAAGATCTTCTGTGATTCCTTTTTGACTTGTTATTTAAATGTTCTTTAATTTTCAAATATTAGGAGTTTTCTAAGATTTTTTTAATGCTATTGATTTCTGAGTTAATTCTGTTGTACTTATAGAACATACCTTTTATGATCTTATTGCTTTGAAATTTATGGTACTTTTTATGACCTGGAATATGATCTATTTTTGAAAAAAAAAAAATTGACCTTTGGGAAAAAATGTGTATCCTGCCATGATTAAGTGGAGTAGTCTATATGTAGAAATTAGATTATGTAGATTGATAGTATTCAGATCTTCTGTACTTTTGCTGATTTTCTATTTAATTCCATCAATTACTTAGTGCAGAGGATTTAGGTATATAATTATAATTCTCAAATAGTCTCAAATTGCTTCTTTCAATTCTCTCATGTTTTGCTCCATTGATTTTGAGGTGCTGTTTTAGGTGCATGCGTGCTAAGTCACTTCAGTCGTGTCTGATTCTTTGCAACCGTATGGACTGTTGCCTTCCAGGCTCCTCTGTCCATGGATCCTCCAGGCAAGAGTACTGCAGTGGATTGCCATGCTCTCCTCCAGGGTATCTTCCCTACCCAGGGATAGAACCCACGGCTCCTGCGTTGTAGGCTGATTCTTTACTGCTGAGCCACCAGGAAAGCCCTTTAGGTGCATATATATTTGTAAATATAGTGTCTTTCTAATGTATTGACCCTTTTATATCCATTTTTCTCAAATACTATTCCTTGAAGCTTATTTTGTCTAATTTTAGTAGCTCCAACTCTTATGTGTACTGTTTGCATGGCTTATCTTTTCCATCTCTTAACTTTTAATTTATTTATTCTCTTTGAGTGAAAAATATGTCTGTTACAGATGATACATGGTTGCAGCTTCCTTTTTTATCTAGCCTAACGATTTCTGCCTTTTAATTGAGGTGTTTAGACCTTTAACATTTAATGTATTTGTGGATGTGATCAGTTTGCATTTTCCATATTACTTTGTTTTTATATGACTTATCTTTCTTATTTCTTTCCTCTACCTTTGTTGCCTTCTTTTGTATTAGATTCGTATTTTAATATAGTCATATTTTAATTTCTAGTGAAACTTTACCTTTTAAAAAGTTATTTTCTTAATGTTTGCACTAGAGAATATAATCTACATCTTAATTTACCAGAACAAGCTTAAGCATTTAATATCAACTAAATTTTCATAAAATAGAGAAATTTTGTTCCAGCATAGTTTTATTCCTTTTTCCCATTTCTATTATTACCATGTGTATTACATGTCTACATGTTTTAAAGTAAACAATGCATTATTATAGTTATTGCTTTATGCAACTTATATCTTTTATAGAGTTCAGTTAAAAGAAACAAGGTAACATTTTAGAGAGTCTTTCTATTAGCCCACATTTTGCCATTTCTGGAACTCTGTTTATTACTGTGGATTTAGGTTACCATCTGATGTCATTTCCTTTCAGTTTGAAGGATTTCCCTTAATATTTTCTTATACATGTCTGTTAGTAACAAATTCTCAATCTTTATCTTCAGTTTTAAAGTGATGGCTCTATTTTGCTTTCAATTTAAAGGTAGTTATTCTCAATTAACTTATATGCAGAGTACATCATGAGAAACGCTGGACTGGAAGAAACACAAGCTGGAATCAAGATTGCCGGGAAAAATATCAATAACCTCAGATATACAGATGACACCACCCTTATGGCAGAAAGTGAAGAGGAACTAAAAAGCCTCTTGATGAAAGTGAAAGTGGAGAGTGAAAAAGTTGGCTTAAAGCTCAACATTCAGAAAACGAAGATCATGGCATCCGGTCCCATCACTTCATGGGAACTAGATGGGGAAACAGTGGAAACAGTGTCAGACTTTATTTTTCTGGGCTCCAAAATCACAGCAGATGGTGACTGCAGCCATGAAATTAAGACGCTTACTCCTTGGAAAGAAAGTTATGACCGACCTAGATAGCATATTGAAAAGCAGAGACATTACTTTGCCAACAAAGGTTCGTCTAGTCAAGGCTATGGTTTTTCCTGTGGTCATGTATGGATGTGAGAGTTGGACTGTGAAGAAGGCTGAGCGCTGAAGAATTGATGCTTTTGAACTGTGGTGTTGGAGAAGACTCTTGAGAGTCCCATGGACTGCAAGGAGATCCAACCAGTCCATTCTGAAGGAGATCAGCCCTGGGATTTATTTGGAAGGAATGATGCTAAAGCTGAAGCTCCAGTACTTTGGCTACCTCATGCGAAGAGTTGACTCATTGGAGAAGACTGTGATGCTGGGAGGGATTGGGGGCAGGAGGAGAAGGGGATGACAGAGGATGAGATGGCTGGATGGCATCACTGACTCGATGGACGTCAGTCTGAGTGAACTACGGGAGTTGGTGATGGAGAGGGTGGCCTGGCGTGCTGCGATTCATGGGGTCGCAAAGAGTCGGAGACGACTGAGCGACTGATCTGATCTGATCTGATCTGATTCTCAATATAGGATACTTAGTGGACAGTTTTTTCTTTCAGCATTTTGAATTTCTCATTTCACTGACTTCTGGCCTCCATTGTTTCATGGATGCTCACATTACATGAGCATTTACTTTTCCCTTGCTGCTTTTAAGATTTTCTGTTTGTCTTTGTCCATCAGTGGTTTGATTATGTTGGAATATCCATCTCTTTACATTTGTCCTGCGTGGGGTCTGTTGAGCTTTTGATGAGTACATGAATGGTTTTACAAATTTGGTATATTTTTTATTCTTTATTTTTTCATATATATTTTTTCTATCCCTTTTTGTGTCTCCATTTTTTTCTGAGATATTCATTACATGCTTTTTGATATGGTTATGATTATCCAAAATGTATGAGTCTTTGCTCATTCTTTAAAAACTATTTTTTCTCTTTGTTCTATTTATATGCATCTATTTTAAATTCATATTGAAATGCAAAGTCAAGTCTACCAGAGGAAGTGTTACTACAAACAAAGTTAGTGGAGGTGATAGAATTCTAGCTGAGCTATTTCAAATCCTAAATGATGATGCTGTCAAAGTGCTGTACTCAATATGCCAGCAAATTTGGAAAACTCAGCAGTGACCACAGGACTGGAAAAGGTCAGCTTTCATTCCAATCCCTAAGAAAGGCAATACCAAAGAATGTTCAAACTACTGCACAATTGCACTCATCTCACATGCTAGCAAAGTAATGCTCAAAATTCTCCAAGCCAGGCTTCAACAGTACGTGAACTGTGAACTTCCAGATGTTCAAGTTGGATTTAGAAAAGGCAAAGGAACCAGAGATCAAATTGCCAACATCCACTGGATCATCAAAAAAGCAAGAGAGTTTCAGAAAAACATCTACTTCTGCTTTATTGACTATGCCAAAGCCTTTGACTGTGTAGATCACAACAAACTGTGGAAAATTCTTCAAGAGATGGGAATACCAGACCACCTGACCTGCCTCCTGAGAAATCTGTATGCAGGTCAAGAAGCAACAGTTAGAACCAGACGTGGAACAACAGACTGGTTCCAAATCAGGTAAAGAGTACGTCAAGGCTGTATATTGTCACCCTGCTTATTTAACTTATATGCAGAGTATATCATGAGAAATGCTGGGCTGGAAGAAGCACAAGCTGGAATCAGTATTGCTGGGAGAAACATCAATAACCTCAGATACGGAGATGATACCACCCTTATGGCAGAAAGTGAAGAGGATCTAAAGAGCCTTTTGATGAAAGTGAAAGAGGAGAGTGAAAATGTTGGCTTAAGGCTCAGCATTCAAAAAATGAAGATCATGGGATCCAGTCCTATTGCTTCATGTAAATAGATAGGGAAACAATGGAAACAGTGAGAGACTTTATTTTCTTGGGCCCCAAAATCACTGCAGATGGTGACTGCAGCCATAAAATTAAAAGACTCTTGCTCCTTGGAAGAAAAGCTATGACCAACCTAGACAGCATATTAAAAAGCAAAGACGTTACTTTGCTGTCAAAGGCCTGTCTGGTCAAACCTATGGTTTTTCCAGTAGTCATGTATGGATGTGAGAGTTTAACCATAAAGAAAGCTGAGCATCTAAGAATTGACGCTTTTGAACTATGGTGTTGGAGAAGACTCTTGAGAGTCCCTTGGACTGCAAGGAGATCCAACCAGTCCATCCTAAAGGAGATCAGTCCTGAGTGTTCATTGGAAGGAGTGATACTGAAGCTGAAACTCCAATACTTTGGTCACCTGATGTGAAGAACTGACTCGCTGGGAAAGATTGAAGTTAGGAAAAGTAGACGACAGAGGATAAGGTGGTTGGATGGCATCACCGACTCTATCATGAGTTTGAGCAAGCTCTGGGATTTGGTGATACCAGGGAGGCCTGGTGTGCTGCAGTCCATGGGGTCGCAAAGAGTCAGACACAACTGAGCAACTGGCTGAACTGATTTTAAATCCACTGGTCTTCCTTGGTAGCTCAGCTGGTAAAGAATCTGCCTGAAATTCAGGAGGCCCAGGTTTGATTGCTGGGTCAGGAAGATCCCCTGGCGAAGGGATAGGCTAGGCTACCCACTCCGGTATTCTTGGGCTTCCCTGGTGGCTCAGACAGTAAAGAATCCTCCTGCAGTGCAGGTGACCTGTGTTTGATCCCTGTATTCAGAAGATTCCCTGGAGAGGGCATGTCAGCCCACTCCAGTATTCTTGCCTGGAGAGTCCCCATGGACAGAGGAGCCTGGAAGGCTACAGCCCATTTGCTCACAAAGAGTTGAACATGACTGAGCCCTAAGCACAGAACTTTTAAATTCACTAATCCTTCAGGTCATCGTGAATGTGTTGTCAGGTTCCTAAAGTGAATTTTCACTTAATATACTTTCAAGTCTAAAATTTCCATTTAGTTGTTTTCCAACATTTTTTCTCATTATTGAGAATTTCATTTTTTTAAATTCATCATTGCCTTACTTTCGTTTTGTTTTTTAAGTGTGGTCACCTTTGGTTCATTGAATTTATTTATAATTCTGCTTTAAAGACTGTGTTTAAATTCAATATCTAGATATACCCAGTTTCTATTGGCCACTTTTTCCCTCCTTGCATATCTTATAATATCTTGTTGAAAAGTAGATACTTTAGATCATATATTGTGGCAACTCTGGATTCTGATTTTTTTTTTTTCTCCCTGTTACTGCTTTATTTGCTTGTTTTTTTGTTTAGTAATTTGCCTAAATTAAATCAGTAACATCTATTTCCCTTGTGATAGGTAGCCACTTATGTACTTTTTCTTTATTTCTTTTTGAGATTCTTGTTATTAGTTTTACATTTGGCTTCCTGGGACTTGCCTCTCTCTCTGTGAAGCTTAAATGATAAGCTGATGGCCAGACAGTGAATGTGCGCAAACACTTCAAGTCAGTAAATTATCTGTCATCTGCTCATGAATCTCTGTATTGATAGAGGAACACATTTAAAATTTACATTGTTTTCAAGTGTTCCCCACTTTGGTTCCTACTGAACCCTTTCCCATTTCCTCTGTGCTGTGATTGTTCAGCCTCAGCAATGCGTGGGTAGCTTTGTTCCTCTCAGGCTTCCATTGGACATACTCTTTGCCATAGTCAAGAATGTACTTGCCCCAAGGGTGAACATAACTTGGATTAATAGAGCTGTTGACTCTCTGTGCTCGCTCCCTGTTGTAAGGCCATCACTTCCAGTGAAACACTGCAAAAGGCTGGCATCACCCACCACTCAAGTACCACTGAGCCCCCTTTGACCTCTGCAAAGTTCTGGTGATCTTCCCCACTCTGGAAGAACCTCTGTACTCACTGAATTGTGGTTGGTATCGACAAGAGCACCTCTCGGCTAGACTACAACAGGGTCCTAGTTTTCTTACCTAAAAATGAGTAGTTTTTCAGATATCAATACTCCTCAAATCGTTATCTTCCTTTGGTCTATTTATGGGTGACGGGGTGACTAAAATGGTTGTATTTGTCAGTTTTATCTAGCTCTAAGGTTTGACTTCTCTCCATCTTCTTTTGGGGCACATTTTTGTTTTATATTGGTTTTCAGATGTAAACACAAAGCAAAATGATTTTCTTCAAATGCCCGATAGTCCTTGGCTGTGCTTTCATATTACAAAGAAGCAAGTCCAGAAGCTGCCTAGAAACTACATTTGGGTGGCACCGATTTGATGGTACAGTTTGCTTTAGAGTGAATAGGCGGATAACCATGATTATGCTGGAAGTCTGCTGAAGCCAGAACGAGGCAGATTTTTCTATGGAGGCACCCATGCTACCTTTCCTAGTACTCTGTTCTATATATAGCAGTGTGTATATGTTAATCCCAAACTCCTAATTTATTCCTCCCCTACCTCGACCTTTTCCCCTTTGGTAGCTATAAATTTGTTTTCAGATTCTGTGAGTCTATTTCTTTTTTGTTCATTTGTATCATTTTTTTAGATTCCACATGTAAGTGATATGATTATTTTTCTTTGACTTAATATGACAATCTCTAGGTCCATCCATGTTCCTGCAAATGGCATCATTTCATTCTTTTTATGGCTGAGTAATATTCCATTGTATATACGTACCACATCTTCTTGGGTCCTGCTCTCATCTGTTCTTTTCAGGATTTTCTGTGTGTTTAGTCACGCAGTCATTTCTGACCCTTTGTGACCCCATGGACTGCAGCACACCAAGCGTCCCTATCCTTCACAATCTCCTAGAGTTTGCTCAGACTCGTGTCCATTGAATTGGTGATGCCATTCTGCATTGCCACGTTTCTTCATAGTTATTTTTTTAGTGGATTATGAACCCATTTTTAAAGAACAGTTTGTTGTATTTTTTTTATTATTATTGTAGTGGTTATTATTATTTTAGTTACTGCCCTTTCTCTTTCTTTACCTGATTCTGTACCCCACATACCTTTGGGTTTACATTTTCTTTTACCTGTGTACACTCACTTTTTGTCAGGTGAGCAACATTACCAATGTTGACAGTTTCTAGAAAAGTAAGTCTTGATTTTTTCCCTTGGTCAGCTGTTGAAGGTTATCATTGAAGGACAATTCACTCTATAGGCTGACATTGTCATCAAGAAAGCAATTTCAGTTATTTATGGTTTTGCATGAAATCTTGTGATTTCAGATATGGAGTATAGGTAATACGTTGTATCTCTATAATGGCTCCCTAAAGTGGGCGTCTCCACTTAGTTCTTTAACCAAACTGAACCATGTTGCGCATTAGAATTCCTCTGTTTTCTATTTTGTTCAGATTTAGTTCGTAGACTGGCCAAATTGTCACTGAGGCTTTTCGCCTGTTTCTGATGAAGTTTTAGCTGGATATCAGCTTGGATTAATAGATGTTAGTAATGTTTAAGCACTTGTATTGCAGATAGCAGGGAAAGGCAAGAAGTATGAGAACAATCAATAAATATTGAGAGAAATATCTAGAGCCTTCTTCATATTAGTTTTATAGTTGAGGTGGCTCAAAGGGTAAAGCGTCTGCCTACAATGCAGGAGACCAGGGTTCGATCCCTGGGTTGGGAAGATCCCCTGGAGAAGGAAATGGCAACCCACTCCAGTATTCTTGCCTGGAGAACCCCACAGATGGAGGAGCCTGGTAGGCTACAGTCCACAGGGTCGCTAAGAGTTGGACACAACTGAGCGACTTCACTTTCAAGCCTAATGAAGAGATCATTCTGACTGATCACAAATCATCAAATAGCTTTTTTTTTTCTATTAAATAATATACTTACTGTTTGACTTCTTTTCTTTTCCTTTTAGTAAGGCAAGATAAAGAAATAATTATAGATTTTGGAATGTTCATAATGTCAAGCTACAGAAAAGTGTAGTAAGAGTTTTACAGATATCCTGGGTAAACATATCGATGTACAAAATTACACAAATATAAACAAAACATGAAAAAGCCCTTGCAAAGAGATATTATTTATAGTAACATTCAAAATATGAAGTTCCTGGGAACAAATCTAACATAACGAGATGTGCAAAACTCCCATGAGGAAATAATAAAGCATTATTTTGTGACAGTAGAACCTCAATAAGTGGAATGATATGTCATACACATGGCTTTGGGAAATAAGGTTTTATAGGTGCCCAGTTGGATCAGTTCAGTTCAGTTGCTCAGTCGTGTCCGACTCTTTGTGACCCCATGAATTGCAGCACGCCAGGCCTCCCTCTCCATCATCAACTCCTGAAGTTCACTCAGACTCATGCCCATCGAGTCAGTGATGCCATCCAGCCATCTCATCCTCTGTCGTCCCCTTCTCCTCCTGCCCCCAGTCCCTCCCAGCATCACAGTCTTTTCCAATGAGTCAACTCTTCACATGAGGTGGCCAAAGTACTGGAGTTTCAGCTTTAGCATCATTCCTTCCAAAGAAATCCCAGGGCTGATCTCCTTCAGAATGGACTGGTTGGATCTCCTTGCAGTCCAAGGGACTCTCAAGAGTCTTCTCCAACACCACAGTTCAAAAGCATCAATTCTTCGGTGCTCAGCTTTCTTCATAGTTCAACTCTCACATCCATACATGACCACTGGAAAAACAGTAATCCAAGTCTATGTCCCAACCAGTAATGCCCAGTTGGATCAGTTCAATCAAATTTATGTGTATTTCTGAGGGGAGGAGAGACTACTTGACAAAAGATTTAAAAATTATATAGAGAGACAGAGGCCAAAAAACAAGAACGACTGCAGTGTATTTTGATGCAGGCAAAGTCAGGTAGATTGGTGGAACCTCAGTAGTGACTGTTTAGACCACAGACTCACCTCTTTGGTGACTTTACTTGGGAGGTTATTAGAAACACAGAATCTCAGGTCCTGACCCCAGATCAGCTGAGTCGGAATCTGCTTTATCAAGATAACCTAGAAGAGTGGGGAAATGATTTTTTTTTTATTTAAATTTTAAAATTTACTTTGTAATATTTTGGCCTCATCATGCGGCATGTGGAATCTTAGTTCCCTGACCGGGAATCGAACCATAGTCCCCTATATTGGAAACTTGGAATCTTAACCAATGGACCTCCAGGGATGTCCCAAATATGGCTTTAAGAAACAGTTCTGGGCAACTGGTAATTAAACAAGAAAGCTCTAATTGTACTGAAAGGTATTGCTTGATTCATATGGTGCAGCCATCCCTTACTGTCTGTGATCTACGTTTCTTTAGGAACATTTGAAAACTCAGTGATAATAAAAGGGCTACTTTGTGCATATTTTTAAGGTGCGTCTGTTATCCATGTGCCAATACTCTATGAGTCTTCTTGTTAATAAGCTTCTTTAAGGTGCCCCGACTTCAGGATGTCTTTATATGTTTCTAGCATCTCTTGGATCGAGTCTGTATATCATACCTTAACGGTAGTGCTGTCACTGCCAATGAAATCAGTAATGTTGTAACTGTGCCTCCTCCACGTGGGTGATAAAGCTATATCTAATTATTTTATAGATGTGCTTTGTATATTTGGGAAAAAAGCTGCTGAAGACACTGACGAAAAGGCAGCTCTTCTACTGACACTTCAGAAGGAAATAAGTTACCACCTACGTTAGGATTAGAAGACCAGCTCATTCTTAGAATCTTCTGAAACAAAATTAGGTAAGAAATGCTTTTCATCATATTTTAAATGACTTGTCCTCCATCTTCCCAGTTTGCTTGAAAGCTTCTATAATTCTATTCCTTTGGCCTCGAAGAGAAATGCAGTTAGCATTTTCCTCTAGGAAGGCAGCATGCCAGCCAGCTGTCAGCTTTATGATGTACCTGATCTCCGATGTCAGGGGAAGCACAATTCAATTTTAAAGTAAGTCTTCTGCGCACTACTGCAGCAGGGCTGCCAGCATCTCTCTTTATGTTCCTTTCTTTGAAATTCTCCCTTTTCCTCAAACAGTATAGTTTTATTTTTAAATCCTTTGTGTAAGATGAAACTAGTACTAGCTGACTTTCCTTGTCCTTAGCTAAAAATCAATGAATTGACTGAAATTATCTGTAAATACTTCTGCTACCCTTTCTCATTTCTAGAAAATAAAGTACCACTGCTTATTTAACTTATGACTTGTCTAAACATGTTGAAAGCATTGACTATAAGGCATAACACTCAGACTCTGAAAGAGAGAACTGTGACAAGTTCAGTCAAAAGGGAAAAGAGGAATAATTTATAAAAGGTGCTGCAGATAATGATGCCAGCCAGTTATTTTAAAATGCATCCATCTCACCTTTTAATGAATTAGATTTGTCAACAGGAAATGTTTTATGCACCACTTCTAATAAAAGTGGCATGCTAGGAATGCAGTGCTTTGAGGTTGGCTTCTTCAAAGCTTCAGAGTATCTTCAATTCAAGGATATTTTTTAAATAATAGATATTAAAAGTATATTTAAATAATATTAAGGTTGTGACACAAACACCAAATGACAAAATTCAGAGGTTTCAAAGCAAAGGCTGACATGCCATCACTTTTTCACATAGTAACTGTTTTTTAAATTAGGAGTGTAACAGACTGATTTGGGGATTGTGTGTCAGTTTAACTTTAGATTCTCTTGTTGTTTTCGCTGGTGTCACAACCTTAATGTCAGCTTTTCAAATAGGTTTCTACATTTTCTTTGGTTCGGGGTCATTAAAAAATGCATATGATGAATCTGAGAGGCATAAATAGGTCACACTGAAGTGAAATTCCTTGACTCTCTGGTACTGAGATACAGCTATTACCTGCCTTGTAAGTGGAAAAAGTTAGCTCAGGCATTTGGTAAATTTCTGTTTTTCAAAATTTTGATTCAGACCATTGTAAGCCCAAATGACAAAACATGATGTTGGTATAATTGTGTTCTTGTTCTTCTAATCCAAACCACCCAATTTTGTTGATTATAATCCCTAGATATTAAGAATCATAATTCCCACAGGTGATTGTTTTTTCACTTAGAATACAAGTTAATCCTGACAATTATTTCAATAGAAATATACTTATTCAGTATAATTAAGTATAGGTAACTCTACCTTAAATTTTTCCATATGCCAGCCTTTTATATAAACACTTTTATGCAGATTTGGGGGCAAATGTGATTTTTTTTTTAAAGGTAACACTTGTTTAGAAAGCAAATATAAAGTAAAAATCTGTTGTGTTGGGTTGAATGTTTAAAAAAAAATTCTCATACCCCATTGGACATTCAAGGAGGAGCATGGAGCCTTCCTTACTCCCTTCTGCAGGGAGAGAGAGAAGGGAAAGAGGAGAGAAAAATAATTCTACCCATTTCCTTGATTCTTATCTGTCATGATCTCATTGGGCAGGTCATATGCTGAATATGGTTTTAATTTAGAAAAATAAATATCAGAATCTGTCTCACAGTTGTCTTTTTTATCACCCACGTTAGAGAAATGAAAAGTGGAAAGAGAGGCAAATTATTTATTGATCTTTTCTGGCTGACTCAAATATATACTGGCCAACCCCAAATATAAGACTTCATATTTCATATCTTCTCCTTCACTGACTCTCCAGCTTTTACCGTTCCTCAGTTCAGTTCAGTTCCATCGCTCGGTCGTGGTCCGACTCTTTGCGATCCCATGGACTGCAGCATGCTAGGCTTCCCTGTCCATCACCAACTCCCGGAGCTTACTCAAACTCATGTCCATTATGTTGGTAATGTCATCCAGCCATCTCATCCACTGTCACCCCCTTCTCCTCCTGCCTTCAATCACTCCCAGCATCAGGGTCTTTTCCAGTGAGTCAGTTCTTTGCATCAGGTGGCCAAAGTATTGGAGTGTCAGCTTCAGCATCAGTCCTTCCAATGAATACTGAGGACTGATCTCCTTTAGGATGGACTGGTTGGACCTCCTTGCAGTCCAAGGGACTCTCAAGAGTCTTCTCCAACACCACAGTTCAAAAGCATCAATTCTTCAGTGCTCAGCTTTCTTCACAGTCCAACTCTCACATCCATACATGACTATTGGAAAAACCAAAGCTTGACTTGATGAACCTTTGTTGGTAAAGTAATGTCTCTGCTTTTTAACTTCCTGTCTAGGTTAGTCATAGCTTTTCTTCCAAGGAGTAAGCGTCTTTTAATTTCATGGCTGCAGTCACCATCTTCAGTGATTTTGGAGCCCAAAATATAAAGTTTCTCATGGTTTCCATTGTTTCTCCATCTATTTGCCATGAAGTGATGGGACCAGATGCCATGATCTTAGTTTTCTGAATGTTGAATTTTAAGCCAACTTTTTCACTCTCCTCTTTCACTTTCATTAAGAGGCTCTTTAGTTCTTCTTCACTTTCTGCCATAAGGGTGGTGTCATCTGCATATCTGAGGTTATTGATATTTCTCCTGGCAATCTTGATTTCAGCTTGTGCTTCCTCCAGCCCAGCGTTTCTCATGATGTACTCTGCATATAAGTTAAATAAGCAGGGTGACAATATACAGCCTTGATATATTCCTTTCCAAGTTTGGAACCAGTCTGTTGTTCCATGTCCAGTTCTAACTGTTGCTTCTTGACCTACATACAGATTTTTCAGGAGACAGGTCAGATGGCCTGGTATTCCCATCTCTTTCAGAATTTTCCACAGTTGATTGTGATCCACACAGTCAAAGACTTTGTCATAGTCAATAAAGCAGAAGTAGATGTTTTTCTGGAACTCTCTTGCTTTTTCCATGATCCAGTGGATGTTGGCAATTTGATCTCTCGTTCCTCTGCCTTTTCTAAAACCAGCTTGAACATCTGGAAGTTTACGATTCACGTGCTGTTGAAGACTGGCTTGGAGAATTTTGAGCATTACTTTGCTAGTGTGTGAGATGAGTGCAATTGTTCGGTAGTTTGAACATTCTTTGGCATTGCCTTTCTTAGGGATTGGAATGAAAACTGAACTTTTTCAGGCCCGTGGCTACTGTTGAGGTTTCCAAATTTGCTGACGTATTGAGTGTGGCACTTTCACAGCATCATCGTTTAGGGTTTGAAATAGCTCAAATCCTAATAGGAATTCTAGATTCCTAATAGGAATTCCAAATCCCAAATAGGAATTCCATTGCCTCCACTAGCTTTGTTCATAGTGATGCTTCCTAAGGCCCACTTGACTTTGCATTCCAAGATGTCTAGCTCTAGGTGAGTGATATCACCATCATGATTCTAGCATGAGGTAATTAGGCTGCATTGTATTGTAGTGTGAAAATGCATACAGTTGTATGTGAAGGATTTAGCTAACTCTTCCAAATTTATCTCAACTATACTAGTGCTCTTGCTTGAACAAATGTTTAAAGTCATTATTATTGTTCATACTAATACCAGTTCTGATTTCTATTTGATTAAAATGAATTTTTAAAACAAAAATATCTCTTTCTAAGTTCAAAGAAAGCTATTCAAATAAATGAGCTCAGTGCACACCTACAATGTAGAAAAAGCTTTCTGGCATAGAAACAAAATAATCTTTTTAAATAACATAGGCCAAAGCCTTCACACCAATTCATTTAGAACAGTTTCAGATTTATGTAATTAATAAAGTTGGATACCGGGTCTAACATGTATTAAATGTCCTTCAGTGTACAGTGATGTTCTAGTGACTGTCTGGAAAAAAATGATAAGAATTTATTTATTGTTTTGCTACATCAGTCAATTCTGTAAGTGGCTTTCTAATATGATACAATATATGCTTTTAATAGTTTTCTATAATATAAAGAGATAGTATTTATTGAGTATTTTCTGTATTCCAGCAGCTGTTCTAAATAGTATCCATGGATTATCTCATGTATCCCTCATAACAACACTGTGTTGATCTCAGTATTTTATAGATATGGTAGAGGCACACAGGAGAACGTTATAAAACTAGTAAGTAACGGAGCTAGAATTCCACCACTAGCATTGTTATCCCAGATCTCACACTCTAAGCCCCCACTACTCAAAGTGCGGTCCCCAAGCCAGCAGTATCACCATTACCTGGGAACTTTTCAGAAATGCAGACTCTCAGACTCCACCCCAGTATCACATCTTATATGCTATTGTGAGTATTCCTCATATATAAAGTGCATCGTAAAAAGATAAATAAATGTAAACAGGGATCCAAGCTACCTGGAAATCACTTGTATAAAGAACCAAAAAAAAAAAAAAACCTCAACCATAAACAGCAAGTCTTTCTGTCTGCTGGGCAGCTAGCTACTTCTTCATCTGAGGCTTTCTCCCAGTCACATTGTAGCACACTGCCTTTGAATGCAGATTCTGGACAGACTGCCTGTGTGTGAGCCTCAGGTCCTATTTCTAGCTGTAGGACCCTAAGAAAGTTACACAGCTCCCTGTATCTCAGCTTCATGTTCTGGGAATGAGGTCTAAAGCTGTACTTACTTCACAGGGTTGTTGTGAAGATGAAACGAGTTAATCCATGGAAAGGTTTGAAAACAGAACCTGATATCACCTGATATAAGTGATAATGTTTTCTGCTGTAGTTGTTGTTAGTTATGATTCCCATCTTAAAGAGTAGAATAGAGTCTCATCTCATACTTGGTAATAAACTGACAAATATTTTTGTTAGCAGGGCTTACCATGTAAAGGGATATCTTTGCTGTTAGAGTCCAAATCATAAATTTTAGTTTTTGTATTTTCTGCACACTTTTTCCTTGTGGCACTTCCTGCCTGTGAGTTCTCCTAAACACCACTTCATTGTGGTACTTAACTAGTTAAGTCCAGTGCACTCAATTCAAAATCAAAATGAAACATGTAACAGCATAGTGAATTTTTAAATATAGTATATGCTTTTAAATGAAATAAAACTAACGAATGAGGCTTGTATGCCCATTTGGCCAACCACTTGGAGAAGTAATACAAAACTGTCAGAATAAAGTGTCTGTCTAAAGGCTGAATGCTTCAGAAGGTGTTTGTTTTCTTTTGGACATTATTCTGAAGTTGTACGTACAGTTAATCATGATAGTCTTTAGGGGAATAATGGTTTAGTGTGCAGGCACTCACTTAACAGCTATTTAAGATTACATCTAATGTGTGAAGTGAGGCTGCGCGTTCCTGAAAAGTACCTTGAAATCTGATTGGTGGAAGGCACTAAGATAAAAATAGTTGGTGAAAAGAATATCCTGGGAAACTTGTAAATTGTCAATTCTGGGGCACATACCCAGAAAGTTCAGTTCACTAGGCCTGGGATGAGGCCCACCTGGGTGTTTGAATTTTTAACAAATGGCCAAAGTGATTCTACTTAAATTAGTGTTCTCGACTACACTTGGAGAACCACTGCAGTAGTGATGAAGACATGAATTAAAAAGAGCTTTTATTGACTCCCCTTCCTTCTGGCAACATTGTCCTCTTTGGTACTAGTTTTTTTCCATCCTGTGACCCAACTTTCTAATTTGTCCTCTCCTTACCCCCATAGTGGTTCCCAAGCCAGTCTTTAATTTTTTTGCTTTTCTCTCTTTTTTTTTTACCCTTTCTCAAAGAATATATCTTTTGGATTTATCAGTCATATCTGTGCAGATGGTTCTACAAAATACCCGCAGAAGTCTGTTTAATCTAAAAATCTCTAAGCCAAAATTCAGGTGCTGTAATCAATTTAGAGCCTATGGGCAACATTAAAAGAAAGAAGAAGTAGTTCAGTTTAGTTCAGTTCAGTTGCTTTGTCGTGTCCGACTCTCTGCAACCCCATGAACCACAGCATGCCAGGCCTCCCTGTCCATCACCAACTCCCGGAGTTTACCCAAACTCATGTCCATTGAGTCGGTGATGCCATGCAACCATCTCATCCTCTGTCATCCCCTTTTCCTCCTGCCTTCAGTCCTTCCCAACATCAGGGTCTTTTCAAATGAGTCAGCTCTTCGCATCAGGTGGCCAAAATATTGGAGCTTCAGCTTCAACATCAGTCCTTCCAAGAAGAAGTAGTAAAAAAGAATAAAAAGAAGTAGTAAAAAGGAATAAAATAGGATGAAATGAAATAGATCAAAGCAAGAGAAGCAGTGTTTCATGAGACTTTCGTTTAAGATATATGTGCACACCTACACGTTAGATTGCAATGCATTTTGTTTTAACCTCATAGGTCATAATTCAAAAAGTTTGAAAGATACTCTCTGAGTTTTGGGCTCCTGGACTTCAGTGTGACATTACAAGCACTGTTTTCCCATGCGTTCCACTCATATATCTGCTGCATCTCTATTCTGGACATTACCAATTTGTATAATCCATTCAAAATCATCATGTCTAAAATTGTATTTGTTGTGCATTCTGTTAACATTTTCCTCCTAAGTTTTTTTTTTTTTTTTTTAAATCTATTCATAAACTACCATTCCGTTATCCAGGATAAAATTTCAAAATTGCTTTGTAATAATTTAGCCCTTCTATGTAAATTCCCCGATAGCCTCATCTGACTGCCCTGGCCTGTCCTGTGGCCCAACCAAGCAGAAAACCTTATTGGCAGCCCTTGTAGTCACCCACTCCCCAGGTAGCTTCTTGAAGGCTGCCTTGGGCCTGCCCTGCCTGGTATCTGTGGCTGCCATCCACAAGACTGTAAGAGCCATTGTCAACAAGATGCCCTGCTCTGTATGATACCCACCTCTCTTAGCTCTTTCTGTTGTAACTGGTCATTTTTTTTTTTTTTTTTATTGCCAAGGAAGAGCCTCACCCTGGATTTTTACCCTTTGCTACTTTCTAACGACATATCCACACGTTTACTGGCTCTTAGCATGACCATAGTTTTCACGTCATTTTGTCTGGTGTCTCTGATGACTTGGGTCTAAAGTCCAAGCTTCTAATGCCTGGGACATGTCACACCTGCCTGGTTGTGCTCTTAGCTATAATTGCCTGCCTCGGTCAGCGACCCCAAACTCTTATCTAGTTTACCTTGGAAAGTCATTTCAAAAGCTGTCTTTCCTTTCCTCACGGTCCCATCCTCTTCCTAGTCATCATCACCTTCATCTGGATTAATTCACTGTCCTTCTAACTGATCCTCCTACATCTCTTCTCTCACCCCACACCAAACCGTCTTAACACCCTTTTTAATAAATATTTGTAAAACAGTAGTCATGTACTGCCTTAGTAAGAAAAAAAAGAAAAAAGCCTTTTATGACTCCATATTCTCTGTAGAATAAAAGTACAAATATTTTCCTCCTGCAGAATAAAAGGCCTCAGCACATCCATCTGGCCATGGCATACCTCTCCAATTTTATCTTTAGCTGTTTTCATTTGTGAGTTTTCTGTTCTGGTTCCACAAAGCAGTTCTCTATATGCTCCAGGGATGGTCTCACCATTTTCATTACCAGGGCACCCTGTTGGTGGTTGTTCGTGAGTGTGGAGCAGACAGTTGTGGCTGAGGTCTAGCAGTAGGATCCCACTACATACAAAGAAACCTCATGTTGAGGACCTGATTACACATTGGCGATTAGAAGTTAGAGCCCAGGCTGCAGAAGAAAAGAGAAGTGAACAGGAGACAAACTGATGAATTACTTCTCTTATTTCCTGTCTGGCTGAGGCCCCTTATAACCTCCGTTCAGTAGTTGTTGGATCATTCACAGAACTAGAGAGCGTTTGAGTCTATATACAGGGAGAGATTAAGTGTCTTGCAACTAGGGGGGCCTGTGAGGCTATGGATTTTGTGAGATCACTGGGCTTCCACCTTTATCTTCCTTTTTTTTTGGCAACTTGACTCCTCTCTTTTCTTCTGCCCAAAGGGAATGTCTTACAGAACTTCTGGATCATTTATTACTTGTACCACTCAGTTAATACTACATTAGCTAATGCCTTGTAATATTTGTTTGTTTTTGTTTCTCGTGCGTCAAAAGTAAGACATGCTCATTATAAATTCAAACCAAAAAAGATTATAAAGAGTAAAAATTTCCTTTTCCCTGTTGCATTTTAGTTCTACCACCCACAGCTTAGGACCGCTGGTAGTTTGTTGAGTATCCTTCCTGATTGTGAGGGGGGTTGGGGTTGGTTTCTTTTTTAAAGTATTGCATTGTATCATGATGCATATATAGTTTTACAATTTGGTTTTCTAAGAAAACGCTATAGCATTCTGGAAATCTTTCCATTTCTTGCCATACAAAGCTGGCTTTTCATTTTTCATAGGTTTCGTTTCATTTTATATATGTTATATTGATATTGAAAATATTCCATGTACTGGACTTCCCAGGTGGCACAGTGGATAGGAATCTGCCTGCCAATGCAGGGATCACGGGTTTGATCCCTTGTCCGGGAAGAGTGCACATGCCGCACACCGCTGAAGTTCATGTGCCACAACTCCTGAGCCCCCGCAATCGAGCCTGTGAGCTCCAGCTGCTGAGCCCATGCGCTAGTACTACCAGAGCCCGTGCACCTGGGGCCTGTGCTCCGCAACAAGAGAAGCTATCAATGGCAAGCCTGTGCTTGGCAACAAAGGGCAGCCCCCGCTCTTAGCAGCTAGAGAAACCCCACATGCAGCAAAGAAGACCCAGTGCAATCAAAAATAAGTAAATCAATAAGTTTTAAAAAGATGTAAAAGTAAAAGATCCCATGTACTGACATCACATTATATATTCAGTTGGCCCAGGTATAGTCCCACCTTATACCTTTCATCTCAGTATTTCATCAGTTTAGCTTTTGTCTCAGAGTTTTCATTTTTGAATGAAGCCTTATTTGATAGTTATGCGTAAATAAACCTGGATAGGTTTTGATAGACCTGCACCTTCCTTGTTTCCATCCTGGTGTGTCCTCATATTTGAGACACCAGTACAGTGAACAGAATTCTCACTGTAACATATGGTTAAATTGGCCACTTCCCATTTCTCTTTTCCAGTGCCTTTCCAGAAGTAATATGAGCTAGCACATCTTTTTCAAGGAGAGCAGGAAGGGTGCTTTCTGATAAAGTAAATGCTCTCCAGCAGTTAGATCAGCTAGCTCCTTTGGAGCTCAGGGGGTGGCGGTGGCAGAATGCTCCGGGCTGCCAGCTCTGCTGGCCACCTGATGCAAAACCAGTTGTGCTGAGCCTGTGCTTTGGCCTGTGGATTGCACATTTCTCACCCTTTATTCAGTTTTACCATAGAGTGAATACAATACCAGCTTTATATTGCTATAAGGATTTTATTATGTATCATATGATATAAATCTACAACTGTTTGTTTATTGTTGGATAACACATTTTTTATTTTGTAACAACGATTTTTGGTGACAGTGATTTTGTAACAATGAATTTTGGTGACAGAGATTTAGGAGGGGGTAGAGAAAGAAAATAACTGTGAACATTCATTGGTTAGTAGTACTAAATTTCATTTGACTTGCCAACAAGAATTAAATGTGTAACCCACACTATGGAGGCTGTAGTGATATCACAGACCACATGAAAACAAGAAGACACAGAAGCATCAGCATCTATTGCACAGTCTTATTTTCATGCTGTGAAAATAAGCATGAAAAATTTGCCTGCCAGTGCAGGGGACACGGGTTTGATCCCTTGTCCGAAGAGTGCACAGGCAAAGTCTTATTTTCATGCCCTGAAAAATAAAATAATTTTACCGTGCCTGAAAATATGACTTTTTCATAATTGACGCTTCGCTGCAGAAGGTACATTTGTGTACCACTCTGTGTCAATGTAGGAGATGTAGGTTTGATCCCTGGTCTAGGAAGATGAGCAACAAAGCCTGCGCACCTCAACTGTTGAGCCTGTGCTCCACAAGAGAAGCGACCACGACGAGAACCCTGCCTCCCGCAACTAGGAAAAAGCCCACACAGCAATGGAGAACAAGCACAGCTTAAATAAATAATAATAATAGTAAATTCTGTATGCCAATGCAGGAGCCACTGGAGATGCAAGTTCAATCCCTGGCTCGGGACAATCCCCTGGAGAAGGAAGTGGCACCCCACTCCAGTATTTTTGCCTGAGAAATCCCATGGACAGAGGAGCCTGGGAGGCTATATCCATGGGGTTGCAAAGAATTGGACATGACTAAGCGACTGAGCTTTTCATTTCATGCAAAGATGAGCTCGATAAAGGACAGAAATGGTAAGGACCTAACAGAAGCAGAAGATATTAAGAAGAGATGGCAAGAATACACAGAAGAACTGTACAAAAAAGATCTTCATGACTCAGATAATCACGATGGTGTGATCACTGACCTGGAGCCAGACATCTTGGAATGTGAGGTCAAGTGGGCCTTAGAAAGCATCAACGAACAAAGCTAGTGGAGGTGATGGAATTCCAGTTGAGCTATTCCAAATCCTGAAAGATGATGCTGTGAAAGTGCTGCACTCAATATGCCAGCAAATTTGGAAAACTCAGCAGTGGCCACAGGACTGGAAAAGGTCAGTTTTCATTCCAATCCCAAAGAAAGGCAATGCCAAAGAATGCTCCAACTACCACACAATTGCATTCATCTCACATGCTAGTAAAGTAATGCTCAAAATTCTCCAAGCCAGGCTTCAGCAATATGTGAACCGTGAACTTCCTGATGTTCAAGCTGGTTTTAGAAAAGGCAGAGGAACCAGAGATCAAATTGCCAACATCAGCTGGATCATGGAAAAAGCAAGAGAGTTCCAGAAAAACATCTATTTCTGCTTTATTGACTATGCCAAAGCCTTTGACTGTGTGGATCACAATCAACTGTGGAAAATTCTTCACGAGATGGGAATACCAGACCACCTGATCTGCCTCTTGAGAAATCTGTATGCAGAAATCTGTATGCAGGTCAGGAAGCAACAGTTAGAACTGGACATGGAACAACAGACTGGTTCCAAATAGGAAAAGGAGTACGGCAAGGCTGTATATTGTCACCCTGTTTATTTAACTTATATGCAGAGTACATCATGAGAAACACTGGACTGGAAGAAACACAAGCTGGAATCCAGATTGCCGGGAGAAATATCAATAACCTCAGATATGCAGATGACACCACCCTTATGGCAGAAAGTGAAGAGGAACTCAAAAGCCTCTTGATGAAAGTGAAAGTGGAGAGTGAAAAAGTTGGCTTAAAGCTCAACATTCAGAAAACGAAGATCATGGCATCCGGTCCCACCACTTCATGGGAAATAGATGGGGAAACAGTGGAAACAGTGTCAGACTTTATTTTTCTGGGCTCCAAAATCACTGAAGATGGTGACTGCAGCCATGAAATTAAAAGATGCTTACTCCTTGGAAGGAAAGTTATGACCAACCTAGATAACATATTCAAAAGCAGAGACATCACTTTGCCAACAAAGGTCCGTCTAGTCAAGGCTATGGTTTTTCCTGTGGTCATGTATGGATGTGAAAGTTGGACTGTGAAGAAGGCTGAACGATGAAGAATTGATGCTTTTGAACTGTGGTGTTGGAGAAGAGTCTTGAGAGTCCCTTGGACTGCAAGGAGATCCAGCCGGTCCATTCTGAAGGAGATCAGCCCTGGGATTTCTTTGGAAGGAATGATGCTGAAGCTGAAACTCCAGTACTTTGGCCACCTCATGCGAAGAGTTGACTCATTGGAAAAGACTCTGATGCTGGGAGGGATTGGGGGCAGGAGGAGAAGGGGACGACAGAGGATGAGATAGCTGGATGGCATCACCGACTCGATGGACATGAGTTTGAGTGAACTCCGGGAGTTGGTGATGGACAGGGAGGCCTGGTGTGCTGCGATTCATGGGGTCGCAGAGTCAGACATGACGAGCGACTGATCTGATCTAAGCGATTGAGCACACACACACAATGAAACATGACTTTTCATTCAGATCAAGTGACTGTACTAAATTAATTTCGCTCATATTCAGTTTCAGGTTTTCTCGTGCATGTATGAAAAGTGAAACAGTAACGTTAATGTATTGTCTCTGTTAAAAGAACTTTACCAGCTCTTAGACGATGCAGTTTTACTTCAGTATCATTGTATATTTCTAGTAAAAAGATCAATTCCAGTAATGGTTCAAGTTTCTTGTCTAACACATGGGATCAAAGTAAAGCATTCAGAAGTTCATTCTGTAAAATGTGAAACACTTGATATTGTGAAGTGAAAGTGAAAGTGAAGTCGGTCAGTTGTGTCTGACTCTTTGCGATCCCATAGACTGTAGCCTACCAGGCTCCTCCCTCCATGGGATTCTCCAGGCAAGAGTACTGGAGTGGGTTGTGATATTGTGTGAATTGTGAAATTTTGAATACTATTGTAAATTGAATCACAAACTGCAACATACATGGTAAAATTCTTGGTCTTGGTGATGTAAAAAATATTCTGAAGTAGAATATAACATCATAAAATATTTTGAATAAATTTAGAGCGTACAGAGAGTAAGTATACTCAGAATATGTTGTACATATTTGTGTAATTCATAATTTCCTCTAAGAGTTTATAAAATCTACCAATCTAAATAGAAGATATATTCTCAAAAAGTATAAATATTCTTATACATGCACAAAATAACCAGCCTGTAAATTTTTATAGTTAGGTTGATGCTGATAAAAATAATAAGCATGGTTGTATATATTTTTTCTATTTGGATTTTAGAAACTTTTGAGACTTTGAAGAGTAAATTTATAAATCAATGAAAGTTCCTACCATGGCATGGTAGGAACTTAAATACTTTTGTCAAAATGTTCTCTAAATTTTGGTTGCAGTTTCCAGCAAAATCTAATGGAAATATTTAGTCAAAGCATTTAACAAATGGAAGTCAAAAAATTCAATTTATGTGAAGATTTTAGGGAATTGCAGTTATTGAACCCAGAGCTTGTAAACAGGAGGATTTTGAACTATTTCCCCCTGAAATCAAGGGGAAAACTGAACAAATTAATTTATAAGAACTCAAATGATGTATAAAATATAACTGTGAAATTCTATAATTGTGTTTTGAAATACATACACTTATGGGGAGAAATATTTTGATGGAGCTCATATTTTTAATTAAATAAGTATATATTTTGGTTCAGAATGAAGTTAACCTGGAAAAACCTGCAAGTTTGCAGTATCTAAATCAAGTAAAACATTGAAAATAAGCATACGTATTTGTTTGATGGATTTGTGTTTTTAGCTTATTGGTCAAAAAAGGCAGTTTGCATAGAGGCAAAAAACTGTAAAAATAATTTGGCTAAAATATTTGTGTATTTCATTATTACAAATTAAAATTGGCAATGTTTTTCACTAGTGAATTTGCTCTGAACTTAATATTATTTACCAGTAGATTTGCACCTGAAAAAATGTATACAGAAAAGTCACTTGGCAATGTCAACAATTTAAAATTTACTAGCCACAAAATGTATCTTGGAATGTTATAAAAATAATATGATCATTTTTAAAAATACATTCTTTAGAAAACTAAGTGTGAGGGATAGATACAACTAAGAAATTGATTAAAATATATGTAATGTACTAACAACCATCTGTTTTTGTATTTTTGATGTCAATATAAAGATTTTTTACATCAGTAGACAAAGATATCAGAATTTTTAAAAAGAGTTTGAATATAATTTTGTGTAGGTCCACATATATTATAAAGCCACTTACTTGATTTGTGAGTATACATCTCAAAAATTATATAATTTTATTTATTTTAGTACCCTTTTTTATTCCAAAAAATTCCTAGTTTAGATGATAAATTATATATGCTTCATCCCCTCCTTCCTAAATCCCATTTCCCCTTTCCCAAATGATTGCTTTATGTTTATTATGCTGCTGCTGTTGCTAAGTCGTTTCAGTCGTGTCTGACTCTGTGTCAGACTGGAGTGGGTTGCCATTTCCTCCTCCAATGCAGGAAAGTGAAAAGTGAAAGTGAAGTCGCTCAGTCGTGTCTGACTCTTAGTGACCCCATGGACTGCAGCCCACCAGGCTCCTCCGTCCATGGGATTTTCCAGGCAAGAGTACTGGAGTGGGGTGCCATTGCCTTCTCCCTATGTTTATTATACATGACTGTAATTCTTACACTTAAAATTCATTACTTCTAAAATGAACACTCCCTTTCCCCATACAAATTAAAAATTAGATCTTTCCTTTGATTTTTCTCTGTTGCTTAAGTGTATGGTTTATCTCCCAGTCACTTAGAGTTGAAATTTTGCTGCGAACACTGATTTCTTTCTCACCTTTACAAAGATCATTCTGGTGGGAGGATAGAAAATGTGTTAAGAGATGATGCAGAAAATAGGGAGACACTTTAGCAAACTGCTGTATTAATCCAGCTGATGGAGTTTGAATTTCCCAGGCGAATATGAGAACAGGATTGAATGCGACATATATGAAGGAAGACGAATCACCTAGCAGTGTTACTCGTGAAAGAGCATTAGAATGTGGGGGATGACTCCCACGCTTCTGAGTTGAGTGTCTAGGCTGATAGTGATGCTGTTAACTACTATAGGGACCTCGAGAAATGAAGACATCTCAGAGGGAAGATAATAGAACTTTTGGGGGCATATTGAGTTTGAGGTACCCATGCAATATCCAAGGGAGTTATCCAGTGTGGAGTTGGACACTTCAAACGGGAGCTCCAAACACAAGCAGTAGTGGGAGACATGGACGTGGATGAAATTGTTCAGTCAGAGGTCCAAGGGAAAGAGACAGAAAAGGGGACTGGTGAAGGAAACTGAGCTGTGGTGTCTGAGACCCATCTGGGGGAGAAACTGCCCCAAGAGCACTTCCTCTGGGGAAGGAGGGGCCTAGGAATTTGGGGTGTAGCAGATTGGAGAGAAGACTTACACTTGGCAACTTTGAGGTTCTATAACTGTAGGAAGAATTCAGGCCCAGTTTAGGAAATGTTCCCAGAAATATTTCACCGTTTGAAATTTTTAGATTTAAGCTTAATAAATTAAGCTTCAAAGATGTAATCATTTATGTATAGCTTTACAGGTAACATTTATTCTATTACTCCTCTACAAACTTACTATCAATATTCATTTTTACTCTGAACTTTTTGAAGTTTCACATTGTGTGTACAGGACATGTTGATTGGAATAGAGTGGATTTTTTTTAACATCTTGTAAAGAACATCAGTTTTATGGTACTTTTTTGGTGGTCTAATGGTTAAGACTCTGTGCATCCAATGTAGGAGGTGTGGGTTTGATCCCTAGCGGGGCAACAACTAAGATCCCACATGCCACACAGCATGGCCAAACGTTTAAAAAAAGATTTGGAAAAAAAAAAAAGGGAACATCAGTTTTATTGTAATTTCACACAAAGAACTATTCTAGAAATTTGACTTTGAAGTTGAGTCAATCTAAAGCAAGTTTAAAAATCTCTTTAGCCTTCATTCTTAGGATCTATTTCTCAAGGGTTTCTATGCATAAAATTTTAATGTTTTTGCATTTTATTTTTACTATTAGTTCTTACTTTTCAAAGAATGTGTTCTGTTATCTTTAGACTTTATTTAGTAATTAAATTACCTAATTTAAGTAGAGTTCTTTCTGCAATCCACACCTCCACATTGCCTCTTATATGCTCGTTTTGGTCCCTCTGTTTTGGTGTATGATTCGTCTTTTAGTAGAAAAATACTAGGTTCTTTCATCACAATTACAGTCATTGGTCTGATAATCCTATGAGTCAATCTACACGAAACAAGAAGCGCATATCAAACTCCTGGCAGGTTTAGTTAAAATTAAAATTCATGCTCAACTGTAGAGATTGTCAAGTGTGGAAATAATATTTGTCCAGCTGGACAGCTTTCTTTTGTAGTTGCTAAATGAAAGTTGAGATTCTGTCTGCTCCTTGAAAGCTTCTGTGTCATGAAGGTAATTTGGACTGTTTGTGGTTTGACAGGGATTATTAAAATCAGATGAAGTGAAGGGAAGCAAGTGTGAGAAAGCAAAATTGACACTGACACTCTCTATTATTTGCAGCTTGGATCATGATGACTATGTTGATATGATAGATTCACTGTTGAGATATGTTAAGCAGCAAATAAAGTAAAAAGCAAGTATAGTGATGGCTTCTCAGATTTAACATGAAGAAATGCAATATTTACTTTCACTGATTGCATTTTAAATAGATTTTCAGGTCATTTCATGCGAATTTGTTTATAACCAACAACACATTATCCGTCTATTGAACTGTAGAATTAGAAAGTGTACTGCAAAGGCAGTATAACAGAAAATTAAATATTAAAGACGTAGATCACATGATTAAAATAATAGAATTTTAAAACTAGAAGGGTCCTTACAGATCACTTTTATCTAATTTCCTTTTTTGGTAGATGGAAACTAGAAAGACTTTTAAGGTATCACATTTAAATGTTATTTGAAAACATAAATGAATGTAAAATCCTCGTTTTTCACCACAAATATATTTTATCTTTTCACAGTATTTTAAAAAATGATTTGAGTTGATAAAATTCATTCCAAAATAGTGTAATCCACAATTGTAGATTAACTTTTTTCTGTTTAAAGATAATACACAAATTAAGTTAGTATGGTTATAATATGGTTATAATATGTATCATCTACATTGATGGAGTAAATGCCTTCCATAAACATATTTTTCTGAAAGCATTATTTGTAGAAGGAGTTTTAGCAAAAAGCTATTTCATGGTGTTAACCAAAGACAGTTAGAAAAATATAGCTAAATTTGATGAAATTTTTGTTGTTTAGTTAGTAAGTAGTGTCCAACTCTTTTGCAATCGCATGGACTATAGTCCCCTAGACTCTTCTATCTATGGGGTTTCCCAGGCAAGAATATGGGAATGGGTTGCCATTTCCTCCTCCAGAGGATTTTCCTGACCTAGGAATCAAACTATAGTTATACATATTTATGTGTATGTACCCACACCCCTGCTGCTGCTGCTGCTGCTAAGTCGCTTCAGTCGTGTCCGACTCTGTGCGACCCCATAGACGGCAGCCCACCAGGCTCCCCCGTCTCTGGGATTCTCTAGGCAAGAACACTGGAGTGGGTTGCCATTTCCTTCTCCAATGCATGAAAGTGAAAAGTGAAAGTGAAGTCGCTCAGTCGTGTCCGACTCTTAGCGACTTCATGGACTTCAGCCTACCAGGCTCCTCCGTCCATGGGATTCTCCAGGCAATAGTACTGGAGTGAGTTGCCATTGCCTTCTCCTACATACACATAAATATATATAACTAAAATCTTCAGTGGTATTTAGGCAAGGTAGTGAATGGATCGAATTGGTTTGTAACGTGAGAAGTCTAATGCCCGTATGCACTGTAGATATCATCCTGGTGATAGTTCTAACTTTGACTACCTGGAGTTCGCACAGTTAAAGTCTGCCCCCATTTCAGACATGAACAGGTGAGGTCTGCACTGGATTTACCTACTCTTCCTGGCTGATAGAAATTCAGGGACTCCTACAGGTTCAATAATTCATTTGAGTGACTTACAGAACTCAGGAAGTACCGTACTTATGATTACAGTTTTATTAAAAAGGATAAAAGTCAATAATAGCCAAATGGAAGAGATGCATAGGATGAGGTAATGAAGAGGGTAGGAGCAGCAAAAACCAAATACGAATTTCTTATTATACCCCAAGATGTGAGTTTGGAGACCAGATAGTGTTCCAGATTTAGGACGCTGGTACAGAAAGAAGGCAAAGTTACATTTAAAAGCAGTGGTGACCATTTAAGATATTAGCAAGAGAAAGGGTCAAAGCACTTGATGACCATTTAAAATAGAGGTCAGCAAACATTTTCTATTAAAGGCCAGATAGTAAATATTTTTTAGGGTTTGTGGATGACATATGGCCACCCTAGCATATTCTTTTTTTGGTTTTAATTTTTACAACATGTTAGAAATATAAAAGCCAGTCTCAGCTTTCAGGCCATAGGAAAGACAGACCATGCCATAGTTTTCTGACACAATACTAGGCATGGGAGAGGGAGATTAGATAGGTGGTAACTCTATAACATAGGAAGAAAAGTCATTTTAAGGGAAAGATTTTGAATTAAATTTTAGACCTATTGAGTTTGAGAGATTTTGAATCAGCAAAATGCATTGTCTAGTTTAAGTACTTGGAAATGTGTGTGACCATTTTGGAGAGTTAGCGACATACACTTGAAATTTTCACCATCAAGATAACAGATGAAAGAGGTTATGAAAAGCATGCCGAGTAAGAAGATAACCGGTAATTCCAACATGAGATGGATAAGAGAAGCGTAAGACAAAGTTCTGTATTCCTCTTTCCAGTTCAGGCAAGGGAAATAAGAAGAGTTGAGAAGACTATAAAAGGAAACTAACAGGAGATTTTTGAGGTATGAGGAGAAAAATCCAATGAACAAAAATAAAACAAAATTGCTTAAATTAAAATAAATCTACAACAGTTAAATTACATAAAAAGAGGTAATTGCTTTGATGAAAATGCTCAAGCAAAGTGTTTAGAATGAGAAGCAGGTCTAGAGAGAAACCTGTGGTGAATATCAGTGTTCAATGTCAGAGATGAGAGAGGAGCCAATCAAGATGTTTATTTGTTTAAATAAAAACTACTCTTGTTAATTTATACAAACAAAAAGAAGTGGCTGTTGTAAGCCACTGTAAGCAGGGAACGGATTTATCGTGTGTATCTCACAGAACCAAAAAGAAACTGTTTGAGCAATCAGTGAGTCAGAGGAGAAAAGGAACTGGGCAATTACAGGGGCCTCGGCCAAAAGAATCCATTTACCTATGTACCCTCTCTTGGGAGGCTGGAAGTAATGTGATTGGTTTACTACCAGTGATTCCCTGTTCCTGCCTTCATTCCAGATATCATAATTCATTTAGTATGCACCTGATGGTTCAGCTTGCGTCAGATTTCTATCCCTGAATCAATCAGTTATGACCAGGAAAGCTGGGTCCTCTAGCATAGAAATGCACCATCATTGTATATCTGATAGTATATATGAGATAAAAAACAGAAATGTGAGCTGGCCAGCTACAGAAGTGAGGACTCCTTCGAGGAGCCTCTGAATAAACGGTGTAAGAGACTAGAAGGGAACTGCTAAGTCGCTTCAGTCGTGTCCGACTCTGTGTGACCCCATAGACGGCAGCCCACGAGGCTTCCCCGTCCCTGGGATTCTCCAGGCAAGAACACTGGAGTGGGTTACCATTTCCTTCTCCAATGCATGAAAGCGAAAAGTGAAAGGGAAGTCTCTCAGTTGTGTCCGACTGTAGCGACCCCATGGACTGCAGCCTACCAGGCTCCTCCGTCCATGGGATTTTCCAGGCAAAAGTACTGGAGTGGGGTGCCATTGCCTTCTCTGAGAAGGGAACTAGGAAGGCATAATACTTAGGAAAATTGACAAGAGAGAAGACAACTTTAAGAAAGAATAGCTGTCAGTACCAAGGAGTGCAGAGACTGAGTAAGATAGGGACTGAAAAATATTTTGTCAATTTCCGTATAAAGCCAGAAGTAGAAACCAGATTGCTCTGGGTCAAGAAGTGAGGGATAAAAACATAAGATTAAGAAATATGGGCTGCTATTTTGAGATGTCAGGCTATAAAAGGAAGGGGATATAAGGAGGGTTTTGTTGGTTTGAAACTTGAACATGTTTACAGTCAGCTGAAAGCAATATTGATGATGGTAGGAGTAGTTGATGGTAATTGATGGTGCAAAGCCCCAAAAGTGTTAAAAGGGTATTTTAATGGATGAGTTTATTTATCAGATTGATTTAATTAATTATATTACCAAAATTTAAGTGAGTAGTATCACATTAATTTAACTAATCAATAATATTAACAATTTAGGTTGGGGCTGTTGGTCGGGGGCGGCCGCGCAGCGCGAGCAGGCAGCTCCAGGGCGGGCGCGCGCAGGGATGCTCCGGGGGGCGGCGGCAGCGGCTGTGTGGGCTGAGGCGGCAAGGATAGCGTGGGCTCCCGGGCCTTTCCCCTGAGTCGGCCGCTCGGACTGCGCCGCCCAGGCCCTTTCAGCCTCCGCCCCTTCAGCCTCCGGGCCGGGCCCTATAAAAAAAAAAAAAAAATAATAATATTAACAGTTTAGGATAAATTCTTCAATTTCTAACTTGTTTAGAAGCATCCACTTCAATACAAAATGCATGCTAAGTTCAAAGCATTCTTGCATAATTATTAAAATAGTTTCTTAAAAATATAATTTGACATCTCATAAATTGCTTATTATCTCCATTTGCTACATAACATGCCTGCTTTTTTAAAAGTGCTTCAATAACTTAAACTTTCTAAGGCAGATGTACTGTTTTCCAAATTACTAAGGTTTTACTGTACTTGAAAATTCATAAGTTAATCATAACCCCATAATTTGTGACATTATTTAGTTCTAATCGCAAAATATATAATTTTATGACTTTTAAATCATGTGAAATATGAATTCTAAGCTACAAAAATTGCTTAAATTAAATTCATTTTCAATTATCTTGATTTTACTGTAGTATTAAAGCAAGAGATGCTTAGGATTGCATGTTTAAAATTATAAAGAGTTCTTAAAATGAAAATATTTTCTGGAAAGAGAGGTGCACTAAAAAATAAAGCAATGTCAATTTGGTGAGTAAAGCATATGACAATTAATTCTGTTTGCTTGTCAAGTTACAATAGTGTATTCTGACTGATCCTGTCAATTTCTACTTCATACATACACATACATAAATTACTAATAGAGGAGTTACAATGAAGTATTTTATATATTTTATCAAAGGGGATTTTAATAGCTGTAATATGTTAATATGAGTACTTACTGGATGTATATCAATATTCTAGCTCATATAATTATGATAATCAGAACTTCCACAATAATTAGTAGAAAGCACAGCAGTCTGGGGAAAAGCTATATATAGCTGAGAGTTGCAAAAATAAATTGAAGAAGATAACAAGTTCATTTTTTCCTGTTATAAGACTTTAATGTATAAGGTATTTGAAATGATTATCAGCAAAAGGAGATCCATTTGAGTTGTTTCTCAGTCTTTGGGGAGGCCAAAACAGTAAAATTTCAACTCTCAATAATTGATGAAAAGAAATACATTTTTGGCAACTCTGAAATATCATAGGGAAAGATCTAGCCTTAAGAAAATAGAACAAAAAATTGGAAATTACATAGGCTTCATAATGAATGAAATTTATAATTGTTCTATGGAAAGCTGTTAAATATATATGGCAAGTCTACATGTGTAAGATAAAAAGGTATGATTTTATACAGAGAGTTTAAAACATTGTGAATTAATGACAGCCTTTGAAGCAGTCTGAATCCCAGCTTTGCCACTTCCTATATAAGTGATCTCAGGCAAGTCACCAACCTCTCTGTGCCCCAGTTTCTACATCTTTATTATATAGATTATAATAGAACCTGGGCTTCCCTGATGGCTCAGTGGTAAAGAATCTTCCTTCCAGTGCAGAAGATGTGAGTTCAATCCCTGGGTCGCGATATAGGGAGTGCCCTGGAGAAGGAAATGGCAACCCATTCAGTATTCTTGCCTGGGAAATCCCATGGACAGAGGAGCCTTTATAGTCCATGAGGTTGCAATAGAGTTCAATACGACTTAGTGACCAAACAGCAAGTATAATATTACCTGTTACATGGGATTAAAGTCTTAGTCACTCATTCGTGTCTGACTCTTTGTGACCCCCATAGACTGTAGACTGTCAGGCTCCTCTGTCCATGGGGATTCTCCAGGCAAGAATACTGAAGTGGGTTGCCATTTCCTTCTCCAAGGGATCTTCCTGACCCAGGGATCAAACCCAGGTCTCCTGCATTGCAAGGAGACTCCTTACTGTCTGAGCCACCCAGGGAAGTCACATAGGATTAAGACAAGAATTAAATGAGTAATTAGGACAGTGCATGGCCCATATAAATGCTACATAAGTTAGTTGTTATTATCTTTAATATATTTAGTCATTATACCTTTAATCCATGTCCCAATAAATGAGTTCACTGAACTACATAAAATTGTCAAGATTTAGTAAAAGTTAAAATTTTAATTATATAATGTTGGCAGTATTTTGTAAATGATACAGGAAGACTACTTTCTGACTAGATAAGAATGGAAAAGTGAAAATGAACAAGGCCAGAAGAAAAGGCTGGTTCAGATTTAAGGATGATGGCCTGGTCAAAGTTTATTTTCACTTTGCTTCTTTATCAAATGAGCAAATTTAAGCCAAACAAGAATATAGTATAATAGAAAAAATACCAAGGATACATGATGGCCATAAAGATATGATCCCTAATGTCTCCTTTTTCCTTGTGGAGGCATAACGCCCATAAGTCAGTTGGTCTCAGACATCTTTTGTTGTGTAAAGACTGTGTCAGTTCAGAGGAACCCAGAAACGGGCTGATTGCTTTTTTAGAATATTTTAGGGAGCTGCAGGTTCTGAAATGGAACATTGGTACAGGGCATCTGCCTGTTACGGTGAAAGAAGGTCTTGCTGCTCACATTTCCTTTTTTCACATAATATTTCTTGCTAAGCTATAAATTCTGCTTTAGCTTTTCATGTAGTAGTCCTGGGGAAAGGGAAGAATTAAAACTAGCTCTGAGAGTCTGGGATACAGAAAAAAATGACGGTATTGATGAATGAATGAAATAGTCCATGGGAAGAGTTAATTTGAGGGGTTCAGAAATATATCCTTATCCTACCATTTTTTAGAATACAGCAAATTTATGGCTGGAAGAAACCTCAGAGCCTAATAAATCCATTTACCTCATTTTATGAATGAGGAGCCTAAACTCCATCCCTCTGGAAAGACTTAATGATTCACTCAAAGTCACAGAGGCATTGGCTGACCAGGATCAGAAGTCAAGTCTATTGATTCCTTGTCAGTGATGTTTAGAGTTAAATGGTGTTTTATTACAGAACAACATTTTCAAACGTGTTGTTATATGTGGTACATATAATTATTTTTAATTGATCAAGATATCCCACTTCCTTACTGTGCTATTTAACTGTGTTTGTTTTAGGCTAGATCATAATATTGAATGGTAAGGCTTCACGTGAGCTAGAGCAGGTGGATATACTAACTCCACAGTCTGTCCGTAGAAACGAAAGCCATGTGACTCTGCTCCCTGGGGTTTCTCACAAGAGAAGAAATCACATGATCCAGATGTTTCCTTTACTAACTAAATTTCAGTGTGAATTTCTTCCCAAGGGTTGGTTTTTCTCTTTCACTCCTTTTTGATCGTGTAGATCTTAAAGAGAATGGCAATCAGGATCTTTATTATTGAAGAAACCATAAAAGATAAAATAAGAACTCTAACCATTTTATGTGTTTAGATAAAGAAGACTCCTTAGGATAGAAAGGTATCATTTTAAAATATGTTAAAGGACAAGTGAGAGTCCAAAATTACTTTTGTGTGCTTTCTTTTGATCACAATAAGGTATCGTTAGTTTTATTGTTTTACTGTAATGTCTTCTGGCTGTGCTTATAATATTTTCATACTTTATTATAGTCACTGTTCTTAGAAATTTTTAACTCAACTGTTTTAATTTGCCTACGGCTGAAATTTGACCTACAGATATTTGGCTTAGATATAATTCATCAAACATAACTCATCTTTAAAAGGCAATAATTAATATTATATCAGGTGCTAATACTTGTTTGAAATATTAGACTTCTTTTAATCTTATACATAAAGTGATCAGACACATTATAGGAGAATGAACATTTAAAAAGTGTTATTGAATGGAGATTTCAAAAACAAAGTTATTGTACTTTAAAAAGTTATCATCCCACCTTTAGTTAATCATAGATTAGGGTAAGAGACTTCATTCATTGTGTAAAATTACCTTTGTGTCCCTAATGACAATTTGTAGGAACATAAAGTGAAAGTGAACTCACTCAGTCAGTCGTGTCTGACTCTTTGCAGCCCCATGGACTGTAGTTTACCAGGCTCTTCCGTCCATGGGATTTTCCAGGCAAGAGTATTGGAGTGGATTGCCATTTCCTTCTCCAGGGGATCTTCCCGACCCAGGAATCAAACCTGGGCCTCCTACATTGTGGGCAGACACTTTACCGTCTGAGCCACCAGGGAAGTCTCATAAACAGAACATAACAGGAACATAAACAGAATATAAACCTATATATTGATCTATAACTTCATAACCCTTTCCTTTTTCCCCTTAGATTTTTTTTTAAAGGTAATTCTATCTTTTTGAAGTACCACTGAAGTATTTCCCAAATTACATTGGTCCCTCAATAGTTGACCTTCCTACTGTTGAGGTAATAGTTATCTTTTACTTAGAATATAGCAGCGGGTTTTTCTACTGGCTCCCTTTCTTACCATCTTATTACTGTTCCTTGAGAGGAAGAGGCTGTTCAATCACTATCTCTCTGCTCCTTCTTGCACAGTGTCAGATGCAGTGTATGCCCACAGACTACACGTGAGGAAATGGGAAGTTTGGTGTCTTTGCTCATACTCCTTCATTGCTTGTTTCTTTCTCATCACAGTCCCGTAGTCATCATTGCCATCCTAATAGGAAAACTTCTAAACCCAGACTTTCGAGTGTCAGCTGCCTGTGCTGTCCCTCCTTTATTTATTTCTCAAGTTGGTCCTATTCATTTAGGTTAATTTTCTCATTAGTTATAGTTTGCCCATCAAGTTTTCATTTATCCAATCACACAGCATCTTGAGTGTTACTGCCTCTGTAAAGGTGACTCTTGATTCTCTTGTCCTTCATCACCTTGACACCTTAGCATACATACATCACACCTGTCTGTCTGTCGTATGACATTCTGAACCCTCCTCATTCTGGTACCGCATCACTGTTATCAGATGGCATTCCTTTCTAATGTCATTCCTTTATAAAGAAAGTCTTTGTATATACTGATTAACTTTTCCACTGAGATTAAATAGGGAAAATCATGCAACCACATAGATGGGAATCCTTCAGAATCCTGGTCACCAACCTCATTTGAATGATTGATGTGTTTCAGAACATTATAGTTTTACTCCAGAGCTGATTTCACTGAAGGACAGAGCATACATATTCAATGCTGAAATCATACAAAGCAAGAGATTTTCTTTTAACAAGCATTTGTAAGCACAAATACAACAAAACAATACAAAAATTTTGATGAAATGGTCCTAGTCAAGAGATACTGAGCAATTAAGTAAGGTTTGAATCAGATTTTGAAAGAAATGATAATTATGAATGGCAGGAGACAAGTGTTAAGATTGGGAGATATTTCAAATGAAGACATACAGGAAATGTAAAATAAGAGATTGGATACCTCCTGAGAGCAAGACTTACTTTTTTTAACCATTTTCCTAATTATATATAAAATGATAATTACTTATTGCAAAACAAAGGAAAATGCTAAATAGGGACAAGAAAATAAAAATCAACCATAGTCTATCCAGTCGTCTAAGGATAACCATTTTAACATTTTGACTAATATCATTTCTATATTCTACAATGTTTTATATGCAGTAGTAACCAGTTGATTTCTCAACAGACCAGCAATCTCAAGTTTTAAAAGCAAACAGGTCTGGGTTCCAACCCTCCTGCTATCACTGGGTAGGTGTGTAACATGGATCTCTTTGGATTCCCTCCCCATAAATGAGGATAATAACTATTTTTAGAGTTATTATGGAGATTAAGGAAGGTGACAGAGAAGGCAATGGCCCCCCCACTCCAGCACTCTTGCCTAGAAAATCCCATGGATGGAGGAGCCTGGTGGGCTGCAGTCCATGGGGTCGCACAGAGTCGGACATGACTGAAGTGACTTAGCACAGCATAGCATAGCAAGGAAGGTGGTGTAAATAAAGTCCCTTATATGTAGTAGACATACAGTATAGTATATCTGTACAGTAGATATACAGCAAATTATATTACTAGTTTGCTATTATTTTTAAGCTAACTTCATCACATATTTTCTTTAGTTTTATGTGGAATCTGAAGTAATGAGTCTTTACAATATTGACAAATTGGAGCAACTCTGAACAGCATATTTATAACTTGTTTTATTACAGAGAAGCTGACTACAAACAAAATATTTACCAAGTCTGAGTTCTCTACAAGAACTTTAATCAGCCGTTCAAGTCTTTCCATTACAAAAGTGGAATTTCCTTTTCTTGGCAACACTTTTTGAATAACTCATCATCTGAAAAATTGAATTACCTAAAAATATTTTAAAATATACAAATACTGAATTCATTGTTAGTAATACTGGCTGTTGGATGTAAAAATGACTGTTGGGGGCTTCTCAGGGGGCTCAGTGGTAAAGAATCCATCTGCCAAAGCAGGAGACCCAGGAGATGTGGGTTTGATCCTGGGTTGGGAAGATTCCCTGGAGTAGGAGATAGCAACCCACTCCAGTATTCTTTCCTGGAAAATTCCATGGACAGAGGAGCTTGGTGGAATATAGTCCACAGGGTCACAAAGAGTTGGAGATGACTGAGTGACTGGACATACAAGCACACACATTCTGGTAATAGTTGAGCTACTAGGAAGACAGGAAGATATCAAACTCATTGGTATATGGAAATACTGAGGTTTTGTTGTCCTAAAGCATAACTTCTGGTGGACATAGCATTATCTACCACTTAGCTTATAGTTTTGGAGATTTTTTTTTTTTGCCTGATTTCAAATTAATGTTAATTATGGCATATTATATACCTATAATATAATTTGTTTTCAAATAAAAATTAAACCTTTTACTGCAAAATATTTTAAGATAGGAGAATCCAAGTGTATGAGGATTTTTGATATTTTAAAATGGTATATCCATGGTTATTCTGTATTGGGAACTAATTGAGTTTCAAATGATAAGTCTTGTGATGCTATGGACTTTTATATTGAAATGTTTTTGTTAAATGTTTTTCTCTTAAATTCTCTGAAGAAAAATAAAAGCTTTATTCCAAAACTACTTCTCTGAAGTGCAGGATAAGAACCGATAAGAAATCTTTAGCTGTTTCATTGTATGAGAAGAAATTACTTGCATTTATTAATAATTAAATTTTCGAAGCATCTACCCTTGCTCACAGTGGTCTCTGAGGCTTCACAGGATACTCTGCAGCTCTAGGATACAATGAGAAGCGGATGCTCAGGCAGCCTGTTTCTTTTCCGTTTTCAAACCTTAGAGGTGTAAAAATTGGGTCACACCTCATGAAATTTAAATAACAAAACAGTCTACCTAGATTAATAATAATCCTACTGCTTCTACTGCTATATCTTGCCTATAAATCAGAATTAAAATTTTGGGGTTAGTATCACAACTTGAGGGTTTGTTTTTTTTTCTTTCATTTTGGGGAAACTGACATTTTTTATTCTTCTTCCTCAGGATGGATTGGGGAGATGAATATCCCCACAATTCTTTTGACCTACATTGTTTGTTAAATTCATTTCCTGGAGACTTGGAGTTTAAGCAGATCTTCAGTGACATTGATGAAAAGATAGAACAAAATGCTAGAAGGTAAATATTGTTAATTTTAAAACAAGTTGGTTTCATGTTTCATTTGCAAGAAACTTTTATTATCTAGTCTACGGTTAGTGTTTCCTGCTCTTAAGAAAATTTTAGGTTTTAATTATCATTAACTTTCCTCAAAAAATTAATTAGACCCTTCCCTCTAGGATATAAGATGATTTTTCTTATCTGATTACTACTTTAAACAAGGCTAAAAAAAAGGCTAAAAATACAGGCACTGCCTTCAAATAGATAAAGTTTGTTGAACTACTGTTGTTGGGGAGGAAGAAATTTTCCTCTACCCTTCTAGGTTCTTTGCATAGTCTAATAATTAAATTGAAGTGAGACAAATGAACAGGAAAAACTCAAACAAAAGTGTAAAATAGCCTGTATTCATGAGAGAGAGTCAGAAAAACTGAGTAGATGGCCAAAGTGGCCAAAGTCCTCATCTTAAATACTTTTCTCAGCTAAAGATGAAAGAGGTTGTTGAGGTTGGGGAGAATCAAGCATGGAAAGTTACCAGGAAAAGCGTCATGAACAAGGGTGAGGTTGTTGTGCAGGCTTAAGTCAGTGCCTTCTCCACTGATAGATTTGGTTATCCTCTGCCTGGTACAGTGAAGGAGATACCTTTACAAATGGAGATTTTTTCCTTATGAATGTGAATGTTTCTAACGAAAGGGTAACTCCTACTTGGTTTTCAGATTATTTACTTTATGTGTTTCTTAGAAAACAGACAGCTTGGTATAATTTAATATGCCAAAGAGGCATATTTTAGGGTGGCAAGTTTTGCTCCCCTCAGTTCTGTTCTTTCAGTCGCTCAGTCGTGTCTGACTCTTTGCGACCCCGTGGACTGCAGCACGCCAGGCCTCCCCGTCCATCACCAACTCCCAGAGCTTACTCAACTCACGTCCATCATGTCAGTGATGCCATCCAACCATCTCATCCTCTATCATCCCCTTCTCCTCCTGCCTTCAATCTTTCCCAGCATCAGGGTCTTTTCAAATGAATCAATTCTTCGCATCAGTTGGCCAAAGTATCGGAGTTTCAGCTTCAGCATCAGTCCTTCCAGTGAATATTCAGAACTGATTTCCTTTAGGATGGACTGGTTGGATTTCCTTGCAGTCCAAGGGACTCTCAGGTCCATATAGCCATAGCTGTGGTTTTTCCAGTAGTCATGTGTGGGTGTGTGAATCTGAGCCAACTCCGGGAGATGGTGAAGGACAGGAAAGCCTGGAGTGCTGCAGTCCATGGGGTCCCAAAAATTCAGACACGACTTAGCGACTGAACAACAGCAATGCTGTTCATGATTTCTTAGGGCTTGCCAGTATGGATGGCCTGCATTTTCATTAATATGTTTAAACATTATCATTTGATGGATAAGCACGGAAATTAAAATTTTGAAATTAGATATTCAAAAAATAGTGTAGGGTCATGGATTTCTTGAACTGCTGAAAGCAGAACATTAAATTATTTTTATGTAATGTTTGTCGTATTAAGTCTCCTCACTTAATTGGGAGGCTAGGCAGTCCATCTATGTGAGGTTAGTCTTTGTCACCTACTCCAAAATTAGTGTTACTGAACGCTGGAGGAGGGACTTCCCTAGTGGTCCATTGGTTAGCAACCTGCCTGCCAATGCAGGGGACACAGGTTCAATCACTGATCTGGGAACTGGAACTCCCAACATGCCTTGCGGCAGGGAGGCCAGTGCACCACAAGTACTGAGCCAGTATACTCTAGAGCCTGTGAGCTGCAGCTACTAAAGCCTGTGTATTCTAGAGCCAGTGCTCCCCAAGGGAAGTCACCACAACGAGAAGCCCATGTACTTCAACTAGAGAGTAGCTTCCACTTACTGCAACTAGAGAAAGCCTGTGTGCAGCAACAAAGAGCCCCATGCTCTGCATCAAATACCCAGCACAGCCAAAAATAAATGAATTACTTAAATAAATAAACACTGGGGGAAGCAGGAACAGCTAAGCAATTTCCACTAATACATATTCTCTGATAGAAAGGACTTTGTCTTCATATGTGTTTGTGGACCCTAAGGTCAGTTCATTCACTGCAATCCTTTTGGCCAAAGATTCTAATAATTCTCCTTATGTTGAAACCATGTAACTCAGATTCAGACTTGAACTCATGGTCTTTTAATTAGAATCACTCACCTAGTGTCTGGACTTGTTTCAGGGCAGAAGGAATTCAGTGAGAGGCAAAGTGATAGGCAAGAAAGTAGGCTTATTAATATAGGACACTTGTGAGAGATGCAAGCGGGCAGGCAAGGGGGCTCTGCCCTGAGGATTAAATGGGCTACATTTGTTTAATCAAAGAAAAGTAGGGGAGGGGAGAAGGCTGCCTTTTCCCTTGTTCTTCTAGTAAACATCAGACTTACATCACCTTTGTATCAGGCGGGAGAATGTTCTACCCTATGAGGTCAAACTAACTGTCATAGCAATTAGTTAAACCAGCAGAAGGATGGTAACATATCCTAAAATATGTTGCATCATCTCAGGTTTCTGTATCATGAGAGTCTCCTACTTTGGAATGTTGTCCTTCCTTTAAGTTCTTGCCCTTGGTCCTAAGTATCTTCTATGGTGCTGAGCTCAACCAGCAGAATGCAGGCCTCCTTTTTTGTTTCTTTCACTTAATGACCTAGGGCATATCTTGTGCTTTTATTTATCGTTTTATAGTTAAGCAAGCCTGCTTCATGTACAACATTCTGATAGGTTTCTTAAGCAACTGTTAACCTGCAGTGATTTCCCAAAGTCCCCTTGGTTTTCCTCTCTATCTGTAATCCCCTCCTGGGACTTCCACCACTACCAGTGTAACTATCCTGCTCTGTCCCTATCAGTGTAGATTACAAATAGGCAAACCACAGTAAAAATGTCTATTATCAAATGATGAATAGTGTTTCCTTTTTAAAAATTTAAAGTATAGTTATACACTGTCAAAGAAACTGAACCGAGCAAGTGAAATTTTCCTGCAGTTTTTTCCTCATGTTTAATATGAGAATACAGTTTACTTTTTACCATAACAATGGGCATAAATAACTTAAATTCAAAAGATAGCCTATACTCCAAAAATTCTTTTATAAACAGCAAAAAAGTATCATATTGCTGAGGAATTAAAATTAAAATCTTCTCTCATTCTGGGAATCCTCTCCACAAAGGCTGAAGAGAAAGAAAACTCTTCTGTTATTCAACAGGCTTTAAATCAAAATGTCAGAAACATCCAGGCGATCTGCTAAGAGACTGAAAAAGCAGAAAGGAATCACAGCCCTTTATATAGTCTAGTAGGTACACCCATTTGGAGAAGGCAATGGCACCCCACTCCAGTACTCTTGCCTGGAAAATCCCATGGACGGAGGAGCCTGGTAGGCTGCATTCCATGGGGTCGCTAAGAGTCGGACATGACTGAGAGACTTCACTTTCACTCTTCACTTTCATGCGTTGGAGAAGGAAATGACAACCCACTCCAGTGTTCTTGCCTGGAGAATCCCAGGGACAGGGGAGCCTGGTGGGCCGCCATCTATGGGGTCACACAGAGTCGGCCACGACTGAAGCGACTTAGCAGCAGCAGCAGCAGGTACACCCATTATATGTAATAACATATTTTCAGGAGAAACAATATCTGTTGTAGGAAAAAATGGGTTGCAGGAGGATGGTCATGTCCCTGGTCCCCGGAGAGTTCCAAGTACTTGGGACAGCCCACCAAGTGAGGATCCTTGGCTTCGTGTAGGAAAGAATTCAAGCGTGAGCCGTAGCAAAGTGAAAGCAGGTTTATTTAGAGAGCTAGACCCTCTATAGGAGTGTGGGGTCTCTCAGAAGGCGTGAGCAGCCCTGATACATGGGGTGGTTCATTTTTACGGGCTGGGTAATTTCATAGGCTAATGAGTGGGAGGATTATTACAAGTATTTTGGGGAAGGGGCAGATATTTCCAAGGATTGGGTCACCACCCACCTTTTGGTCTCTGCAGTCACCTCGGAAGTGTCATGGTGCCGTGGGTGTATCTTTCAGTGTATGCTTGTAAATTACAATAAACACATAATGAGGCTCAAGGTCTACTGAAGGCGAATCTTCCACCATCTTGGGCCTAGCAGTTTCTAAAAGGTTTTTGTGGTCCCTTGTTTTTCTTAATGGTTATATCATTCTTTTCATGGTTGTGCCCTGCCTCCTTCCTTCCTGTTTCCTAACCAGCCTTCAAATAGAATTGATAGCACAGTTCTTCACACGCGGTTCATCCTAACTTCACCATGAGTAAAAAGCACCTGTGTAAGCTAGTTGGCATCATCCTGAGGAGAAGCAAGCTTCTCATGTCTTTATGATAAGAAGCCGTTTTGCAAATTGAATCAAGGCACCCACTGACATTAGGCTGCTCCTTTTCACAGGCACAGGGAGATAGTTATCTCCCTTGGTGTTTGTGTTTTGAAAGGATGGCTCCCAGTTTTTTGAGAAAGAGAGTCCTGGCTGAGAAAGCTGACAAAAGATCTATCTAGTCTTCCAAGGGATACATTTCAGAGAGATGAAAAAGTACTTACATTTGCAGTTTCTAAGGTAAATAAGAAACAGAAGGAGAGGGAAAATTTTTCCCTTATTTTCAATAGCGAGAATTAAGCTTCTTATTTTTAATTTGTAACTACCATTAATTTATATGTATATACATACATACCCATATAAATATATATATATCTTTTTAAAAAATAGCATAATATATCATTTTTTAAAAAGCATTTATACGTGACCTAATCACATTATGCTGCTGCTGCTGCTAAGTTGCTTCAGTCGTGTCTGACTCTGTGCGACCCCATAGACGGCAGCCCACCAGGCTCCCCTGTCCCTGGGATTCTCCAGGCAAGAACACTGGAGTGGGTTGCCATTTCCTTCTCTAATGCATGAAAGTGAAAAGTGAAAGTGAAGTTGCCCAGTTGTGTCCGACTCTTAGCGACCCCATGGACTGCAGCCTACCAGGCTCCTCCAGAGAATGTGTATTATAATTTATATTATATATGTGAATATAAAATCACTATGTTAAACTTCAGTATAATTATGTATTTATTTAATTTATATATTCAATATTATATATGTCTATATTGTATGACACAGTTTCTCACCCAAAGGAATTTATAAATGAAATGAGTATGAGCTTAAATAGATTAACAAGTCACTTATCCTTATTCTAGAGAATTTTTTTTTCACCAACTGATGCTAAGAAAATTTTTTTAATTGAAGTAGAGTTGATTTATAACGTTGTGATAGTTTCAGGTGTATGTATATATATATGTATATAGAGAGAGATGATTATATTAAAACAATTTAAATATTTTCTAAAAAGTGACTTTCTTTGTTCATAATGGCCTTGAGGCTCCATCAGAACAAATCACTGAGGGATTTCCCTGGTGGTCCAGTGGTTAAGACTACACTTCCACCTCAGGAGGCATGGGTTCCATCCCTGGTCAGGGAACCAAGATCCCACCTGCCGCAGAGCATGTATAGCCAAAAAAAAAAGAGATAAAATAAGAGATTAGAAAAAAACCAAGTCACTGAGCTCTGATGCTTTTGTCATAGACGGTTTCATTTTTTATTTGCTAAACCATCTACAGTTATTTCCTGTCCTACCTGGTCAATAAGAAATCATATTGAGAAGTGAAACAATGATTAAAATATTGTACTTTGCCGTCATAAATAGTTATTTAGGTCAAAATTCAGATGTTAGTATTAAAAAGAAAATATGGAGTATAAGGATATAATTTTTAAATTAAAAATATTTTATTGCCCATATATTAAAACAAACCTAGAGCAAAACCACCTCAAGTGACCATTGATCTTCATGGGGGATAAAATAAGGGAGAGCTGTATGTGCCGTGTGCTACATTTAGAATCAAGTCTATTTTTCATCAAATTCAATTATGTTTTTATTATACTCTAGAGAATAAACATAATAGTATAGGGTGTATATATTTTTTAAAAATAAAATACTGAATAATAACCATGTTTCAGAAGAGTGTAAATCATTTATGCACTCATTTATTGCCTCCTAACAGAATAGCTTTTAGAAAATTGTATGTCATGACGAATCAGTTATGCCACACTTACATTGCAGTAGTTGAATTACCCTTGGCATTTTTGTATTCTAACAGTTCTATTTATCTCTCAATGGTGTACACTGAATAAGTAATGAACATCCATATGATATGGCTTTTCCCAATACTTTTAAAGAAGAAAACATTAGTAATTCATTTTTAAATATGGTATTTTTCCTTACCCTTGAATTTTTAAAGTTGTGTTTCTAGCAGTGACCCTGAATTCTAAGTGTGAATTCCTTCCCTCTTCTTAATATTATCAGGTTTTATGAGCCACAGGGTCTTTTGCTTCCCAAAGCAGTGATTCACCAGAATGGACTAGAATGCCCAGAGGTCACTGAACCTTCACCTGCCCTTCAAGAGAGGCTGTCATTCTCCCAGACCATTTTTCACTTTTACATCCTCATTTGCATTCAAGTCAGAGCTAGGTGACTCTTAGGTCTGACAGTGGAAGTCAGTGACACTGAATCACTTACTTCTAACACATATCACCGTTGGTAGCAGGAAAGGTAAATATCCTGCCAAAGAGGGATACTGTGAATATCCCTCTGTGTGTCCACAGACTCACCCCGGTAACTAAAAACCACACGTAGCACTAAAATCTGTTTTGAGCTGAACAAAACTTAGTATTAGCTTAATGCAATATTGAGGCATAGAAGTTTTCTTGGGCTTACAGTACATCATGAATGATTTTTCTCCTCTTAATGTTCAGTTGATATATCATTGAGTTTCGTTTGCCTTTCTGTTTCTTAGCCATAGACAGTATTTGTGTGTACCTCAGGATGTAAGTTTTGCTGGCACTGTGCAGGATTACTCCACCATCCTCTTTTTTTTTTTTAAATCTAAGAAAGAACAAGAAGTCCTCCTGTGGATAATATCACTGGTCTTGATCCAGGAGAGGTAGGGTCAGAGTGGTAGGGGAGGGCGTTAACGTTATATTGTGGCAGAATACTGGATAGATGGTTTCTATAAATTTAACCATGCTCTCTGATTTGAGGTGGCATATTAGACCATTTTCTTCTCATCATGATCTGTCACCATTAGCTCCATTATTTGAAGTCTAGGAGGTTCCAACTTCTTTCTCCAGAGTCCTGTATTATATGCCCTCAAAACTCTCATTAGACCTCTGCTTCAGGAGACTGAGATAAGTAGCGTAAAATGTGGGATCAGTAGCTCTATCAGATTATCATTAAGAGATTCTTTCAGGTAATGCATACATTTTAGGTGTTCAACAGGTTTTAAAAGTATAATCTTTATTTTTAGGTGAGTTAGCTTTACTTACTTTTGGCCAAACAGGCCTAAGACAATAAAGAATCACCGTTCAGGATATTCCAGTAAGAGGTATTATTGTATTATCTTTCCATGGGAAATAAGGAAAAGGAAGTAAGTGTCTTCCTGTCTATAAGCTGTTTTAATGGCAAAGGTGTGAATAATATTGTAGTAAAAATGCAGACCTGATAAGGAGATTGAGCCAGCAATAGTAGGGCACTATTCTGGAGGGAGGGTCAGAGTTAATGGTTGAGGGGGAAGTAACCCCCAGCCCTGAGATGCCAACCAGAGATGCCCAGTGAAGCCAGCTCAGCTATGAGGACAAGCATGGGGGAGGGAAAGCTAGAAGGAGACTGGGCCCTGGTAAGGAGATGTAGCTTGTGTGGCTGGCCCCTCTCTCCTGCCAATGACTAATGCCTCAAGAGCTAACTCAACCCCAATAGCTTTCCCTGGGAAAGGGCTTCGTCAAGGATTTAGCAAAGTAAACACCTTGTCTTAAAAGGATCACTAATGCCACAGCTTTTGCTAATCACAGTCTTTGTTCTAGAATTATGACTAAGAATATCGTCTTATGGGACTTGGAAAGAAGTTGAGTTGGGGAGCCTGAAAGCTGGTCTTGTTTTCTCCTTTATTTTTGCTTTAAAGGCTAACTGTTTGGCACTGTATTCTCATTGCCTAAAAAAGTCCTGGGACAAAGTAGGCTAGAGGTTAGACATCTACTGTGTCTGCTTTAGCTAGTGTGACATTAGATGAGTGGAATGGGATACAAGAAGCTATCATCAAGTGCTAGTTTTCTCTTCCGGTAAGTAGTTTACATTATAAAATGATACATACTCAGGAAGATTTGCAGACAGTAGAGAAAGGCCAATACAAGGAAAAGGTGAGTATGGAAGGGTAGAGATGAGAAAGTTTTCTAACTCCTTTGACCCTCCTCATCTTGTTCCTCAGAGGTAACTTACACTAATGAATTATTGTAGAACTATCCAGAAATGTTCTTTATATATAGTTGTGTGCACCCAAAAATATATTCTCCTTTTTACACAGATGGGATTTGTGGGTGTACTTTACTTAGATTTTTTTTAATGTATTTTAAAAACTTTCTCCGTATACTAAGTCAATTCCCTCTTGATGAGCATTTACATTATTTGTAGTCTTTCTGCTGTTACTGCACACACACATGCATACATGTGTCCTTCCTTCCTTAGGAACGGTTATATGATGGCTTCTTAGACGTTGTATAATTAGCTGTGATAAGATTGTTCCTCAGCCAGCCTTCCACTGTCTTCTCTCCCATGAGCAGTGTATGAAATGGTATACTGAATGTCCCGCCTCCTCAGTGTGGCCATACGTATTAATTAAACCCTCAGTTTGTAACTTGCAGTCAGATCTGTCTGGCTTAGTGATTGCATGTATCTGGGCAATGAAGATAAAGATGTAAACTAGATATGTTCCTGATATAGTCTGATTTTCATTATTATATACGTTCTCCTTCTCTCTTCTTTTTTCTCTTTCTCAGGAAGAGAACCAAGGGAATCATCCCCAAAGTAAATGCTGGTGCAAATTTCTCACTTTTTCTCCAGTTTTCAGTTTGTGTGGTTTCACTGGGATAAGTCACATTCTGACTTTAGTAACTATGCTAAAATATGAAAGCTGGGAAGCCTCCATAGATAAAAAAGATAGCACATTAACTTACTCTTGCTTGTCATGGATGTTAAACTGCCATGTCCTAATATCGCTGTAGAACATTTCTGGGAAATGTTCTTTATATTGTTAACCGAGTCCTGTGCCACTTCCATGGAGCTCCTATCTACATTATGGAAAGGGATCCCAAGTCATATGTAATTTTAAAAGTGAAACTGTACCTTGGTATATGATGCCAGGCTCACTCCAGCAATGTCAGGACTACCCCACCATTGAATGGAAGTTGGGGGGTATTTCACAATTGGTTGACTCTTTTGGAAGTGCTTTAGATTTTTTAGATGGGCACTTGCCCTACATTGGTCTGAACTTTCCTGAAGCAATCTGGACATTTTAAAGCGTCTGTAAACGTTTGTGGTGAGGACTGGTGAGAATAACTCTGAACAAAAGGTGGATTGACAATAGATGGGACTCTTGGGAGGCTATTTGTATAGTTCAGATGAGAGATGATAAGATCCTGAGCCCCTTCTTTCACAATAGGAATGGAAAGGGGAAGATTCATTTGAGAAGATTTAAGGAGAGTGTTGTTAATAGGATTTGGGGTCAAGGATGTTTTTTTCCCTGAGAGTACAGTTAAAACTTTTGAAATAACTGAAACAGAAAATAGTTTAGCAAAAATATATAAATTTGCTACATTTCATTGAAATAGTCGTCTTATAAATTCTTTTCACAGCCTTTTAAGAAATACGCTTGAAAAACATCTTTGTCTCAAGAAAGTAAGTTTTCATTTCGTGGCTGACTTATGGTTTATCAGTCTCTTCCCTATTAATTACCTGTTAATTCCAAGGAATTTTATTAATCTCCTTAGATGAGCTAGGTTTATCTAAAAGGCAGAAAACTCTTATTTACTTCACAACTAGTTCTTGGTGTTTTTAAATATATCAGAGTATTGAAAAAACCTTTTCCTTAGACTGAACTTATGTTGGTAAAAAGTATAAACAAGAGCAACAAACATGTAAAAGCTTAAAAAAGCTTTTTAATGTTTCCATTTTCCATATTGTAGATGCAGTCTTGAATCTCTGCCATGGCACCTCTACCCTGCTCTAAAAAATAAAAACTCTCACCCTTCTATGAAAGCACACCTTTATGTCCTCTAAAACCTTTACATTGAAGAAGTTCTAATAATTTTTACTGGTAGAACATATTTTTTTTCCCCTTTGAACTTTTTTGTGTGACTGAATAATAACGACTAAGAGTTTTAAATCCTGAAAGAGTTTTTACAGTAAGCTTAAGCACCACGATTATAATTGTTCTCTTTTCCTCAGTTCCTCTCCCTGTCCTCAACCGCACCACCCCCAGTGTTAACCAGCTCTTGTGCAGTTGTTTAGTGATGCCTATCACAGGACATCTTTATCCTTTTGGAGTAAAATAGTGCATATATACATACACACATGCCTACATGTGTAAACATGGTTGTGACCAAAAAAATAATAATAATAATAACTTCATGTTTTTTTATTGTCCAAATAAACAGAGTTTTAAAGTGACCCAGCCATGAGATTAGATGACCAGCACTGAATTCTCTGGGGTCAGGTATCAGGGACTTCTAAGCTCAGTGATCTGGTTAGTTTTCTTAGAGCATCAATATCCTCGCATATAATCTCCTTTTCTATAGGAAGAAGCCTTTTCTGCACCTCCCAGAGGCACACTGAGTGACTACCTCCTGTGTACTCCTCCCGACTCAGCGCTTTGTACACACACCTCTTATCAAGTCTTACTGAGTGTAGTTCTTCATTTACAGGCCTATCTCTCTCACTAGAAAGAATTCCTTTAGGGATGGGACCATGTCTTATTCATGTTTAGGTCCTTAGCATACATCACAGTACCTGCCGCATATTCAGGATTCAGTTAATGTTTCTCAGATATGCTTTCATTCAACAAGTAATTTTCCCACTCAAGGAACCTAGGATTGAATGTTGAATGAGAAAATTATATCCTTTAAAAAAAGCATGCTGTATGTTGCATCTTAGAAATGGTTTATAAATTGATTTACACACAGCCACTCAGTAATGCATCCGCTTGCACACATCATTAACTTGGATAATTCAGAGTCATTATAATTAAAGCACTTTGGGGTTCAGATTTATTAGGAAGTGTTGAGACATATGAAGAGGCATAGAGAATACTGTGATAAACATTCACGTGCTCATGATGTAGTATAAGGAATAAAACGTTACCTCTGCAGCTGAAACTCACTACGTGCACCTCACTAGTCTCACCCCACTCCCATCCCCACCCTGCATTTGGTGATATTGATCATTCCAGCACATTTCTTTTTTCTTTTAAAATGTATGTATGTAAGTATGTATTTAGTATTAAAGTAGAGTTGATTTAAAATTCTATATTTGTTTCAGGTGTACCACACAGTGATTCAACATTTTGATACATTGTGCTCTGTTTTCTAGCACATTTCTGTATACTTTTACTATGTATGATTATAATCCTGAATACTGTGTTTTGATCATATGGCTTGCTTTCAAGCTATTATATGGTTCATATTCATTTGTACCTTTTTTTCCATAACATTACTTTTGTTAGATTCATCCATGTTGATAATGTATTATCATTATCAAATTAATCCATGTATTTCTAGTTCATTTTCATGACTGTGTTTCATGGGATAAATGTAATTATTTAACCATTCTCTCTACTGGTGGGCATTTAGAATATTTTCAGTGGTTTTAATATTACAAATAAAGTTAGGAATATCCTTTTAGAAAGTCCTTGCTAAACCAGCTAATGGTGTACATTTGGGAATTTAAACTATTTAGGGCAGACATTCTACATCAACATTAGACTTCTGACATTTTTGGTCAATAAATGTGTTAATTGGATTCCTATTTGCTGAATTACCTTGGTAACAATTTCACAACTGACCTTGTTTCTAAAGACAATTAGAAACAACTTAAAGCTGGTTTTAGAAAAGGCAGAGGAACCAGAGATCAAATTGCCAACATCCGCTGGATCATGGAAAAAGCAAGAGAGTTCCAGAAAAACATCTATTTCTGCTTTATTGACTATGCCAAAGACTTTGACTATGTGGATCACCATAAACTGTGGAAAATTCTGAAAGAGATGGGAATACCAGACCACCTGACCTGCCTCTTGAGAAACCTATATGCAGGTGAGGAAGCAACAGTTAGAACCTGACATGGAACAATAGATTGGTTCCAAATAGGAACAGGAGTACGTCAAGGCTGTATATTGTCACCCTGCTTATTTAACTTACATGCAGAGTACATCATGAGAAGCACTGGGCTGGATGAAGCACAAGCTGGAATCAAGATTGCCGGGAGAAATATCAAAAACCTCAGATATGCAGATGATACCACCCTTATGGCAGAAAGTGAAGAGGAACTAAAAAGCCTCTTGATGAAAGTGAAAGAGGAGAGTGAAAAAGTTGGCTTAAAGCTCAACATTCAGAAAACGAAAATCATGGCATCTGGTCCCATTACTTCATGGCAAATAGATGGGGAAAAAGTGGAAACAGTGTCAGACTATTTTTGGGGGCTCAAAAATCACTGCAGATGGTGACTGCAGCCATGAAATTGAAAGACGCTTACTCCTTGGAAGGAAAGTTGTGACCAACCTAGATAGCATATTCAAAAGCAGAAACATTACTTTACCAACAAAGGTCTGTGTCATCAAGGCTATGGTTTTTCCAGTAGTCATGTATGGATGTGAGAGTTGGACTGTGAAGAAAGCTGAGCACTGAAGAATTGATGCTTTTGAACTGTGGTGTTGGAGAAGACTCTTGAGAGTCCCTTGGACTGCAAGGAGATCCAACCAGTCCAGTCTAAAGGAGATCAGTCCTGGGATTTCTTTGGAAGGAATGATGCTAAAACTGAAACTCCAGTACTTTGGCCACCTCATGCAAAGAGTTGACTCATTGGAGAAGACTTTGATGCTGGGAGGGATTGGGGGCAGGAGGAGAAGGGGACAACAGAGGATGAGATGGCTGGATGGCATCACCGACTGGATGGACATGAGTTTGAGTGAACCCTGGGAGTTGGTGATGGACAGGGAGGCCTGGCGTGCTGCAATTCATGGGGTCGCAAAGAGTCGGATTCGACTGAGCGACTGAACTGAACTGAAGCAGAAAACAACTTCAGCTCAGTTCAGTTCAGTTGCTCAGTCGTGTCCGGCTCTTCGCGACCCCATGGACCACAGCACGCCAGGCCTCCCTGTCTATCACCAACTTCCGGAGTTCACTCAAACTCATGTCCATCCAGTCGGTGATGCCATCCAGCCATCTCATCCTCTGTTGTCCCTTTCTCCTCCTGCCTTCAATCTTTCCCAGCATCAGGTTCTTTTCCAGTGAGTCAGCTCTTTGCATCAGGTGGCCAAAGTACTGGAGCTTCAGCTTCAGCTTCAGTTCTTCCAGTGAACACTCAGGACTGATCTCCTCTAGGATGGACTGGTTGGATCTCCTTGCAGTCCAAGGGACTCTCAAGAGTCTTCTCCAACACCACAGTTCAAAAGCATCAATTCTTCAGTGCTCAGCTTCCTTTATAGTCACATTCATACATGAAAAACCATAGCCTTGACTAGACGGATCTTTGTTGACAAAAGAATGTCTCTGCCTTTTAATATGCTGTCTAGGTTGGTCATAACTTTCCTTCCAAGGAGTAAGTGTCTTTTAATTTCATGGCTGCAGTCACCATCTGCAGTAATTTTGGAGCCTTAAAAAACAAAGTCAGCAACTGTTTCCCCATCTATTTGCCATGAAGTGATGGGACCAGATGCCATGATCTTAGTTTTCTGAATGTTGAGCTTTAAGCCCACTTTTTCACTCTCCTCTTGCACTTTCATCAAGAGGCTTTTTAGTTCTTCTTCACTTTCTACCATAAGGGTGGTATCATCTGCATATCCGAGGTTATTGATACTTCTCCTGTCAATCTTGATTCCAGCTTGTGCTTCATCCAGCCCAGTGTTTCTCATGATGTATTCTGCATGTAAGTTAAATAATCAGGGTTACAGTGTACAGCCTTGACGTACTCCTTTTCCTATTTGGAACCAGTCTGTTGTTCCATGTCCAGTTCTAACTGTTGCTTTCTGACCTGCATACAAATTTCTCAAGAGGCAGGGTCAGGTGGTCTGGTATTCCCATCTCTTTCAGAATTTTCCACAGTTTGTGGTGATCCACACAGTCAAGGCTTTGTCATAGTCAATAAAGCAGAAATAGATGTTTTTTTGGAACTCTCTTGCTTTTTTGATGATCCAGCGGATGTTGGCAATTTGATCTCTGGTTCCTCTGCCTTTTCTAAAACCAGCTTAAACCAAAATGAAGACAAGTTTCATGTTATTTCTGAAAAACTATATGAAGATCTTGCGTCATTTAAGTCTATTGATATATAGACCTCATCCCACCCAAGATTACCATCTCTATCAGCAATATTACTGCACATATATGAAAAATAATGTTATCTTTTAGATGTTGAAAATGAATTTAAAATTATTTTTGACATTCAAGAAGAAAAAAATTGGCAAGTTACATTACAAACTGACATTCATCTTAAATTTTGAAAATACTCATTTGTATAATAATTAGGTGATAAATATCAAGAGTTCAGCAAGATGTACAGACAGTGGTGAATGGCAGAATGACACGTTATACAGCTAACTAAAAACAAAATCAGGTACAGATATGATATACAGCCAACTAAAAACAAAATGAGGTAGAGATGAATTCTATCACCTTAAAATTTGTGGCAAATGATTTTAAAAGCCAGCTCAAACTGTCTTCAGTTTTATCAGTGAGGGAGGTCCTCTGAAATGCAACTGCTCAATCCCTTTATCAGTGTTTGAACAAATTGCTGAAATCTAGCTCTCTGAAGGCTTTACTCTATAAAGTTGTAGTTATTGGCCTCTACCCAGATTCAGATGTTAGAGATTAGCCTAAAAGCTGAATCTTGATTGAAATAGATTTAGGTAGACTAGCAGCCGAGCCTGTCCAGTTCACATTGCTGCAATCTATTAGGTTTCACTGAATGAGACACAGGAGGATGCTATCATAAAAAACCTTTGATAACCAGTCCCTGGAGTCAAGGTGTGAGCTTCGGGCATCGTGTTTCTCAGTTCACAGAGGTGCATACGTAAATGTAGAAAATATATGCCAATCTTGTGCCAGACTTGGAACTGGTATTCCTGAATAAGCCTGTCTCATCAGAAAACTGAATGGCCTGTGGCCTAAGGAGCTATTGTTTTTCTTGTAAGTTCTTTGTTTTCATGAAAAGGCTTTTGATTCTCAGAATGTATTTGTTTCAGAGTAGTTCGGTTTGAATTCACTCATGCTCAGAAGTCTCCTGAAAAGCTTTCCTTAGAATTTAAGTTTATGTTTTATATACAAGCAATACCTTGTACATTTTGAAGAAAAGAATTTCATATGATATCAATTTTAATTATCAGAGCTTGGTTTCCAAAGCCTAAGTGTTTCTATCACATGTTGATAATGAACAATAGTGATATTTTCAAAACAGTAGCAACTTTTTTGGTAACAGATGTTTCTTTATACTATTAAGAAGCAAATACATAACTGTTTGAGGTGAAGGGATTCAGCTTCAAAATAACTTTGCTGTTTATAAGCTTTCTTGCAGTTTAGATATGCTGCCATCAGGTGGTAGTAATATGTCATATACATGTGACTCCACAAATGACATTATGCTAAGGTCATCACAAAGATTTATAATAATTAATGCACATTTGTAAATGAAAATTAAAATAACATATTACATCTTTTTAGTTTCAGAGCTGAAGATACTTCTAATGGAATTTTTATTTATTTATTTTTTTTTTTTATATAGTGATTCACAATTTTCTTTTTTTTTTCTTTTTCTTTTTTTTTTTTTTATAGAAAATTATTTAATTAGTATACATGTATTCCCCATCCTGAACCCTCCTCCCTCCTCCCTCCCCACACCATCCCTCTGGGTCTAAATTGTAACTTGTTTGTAACTGTTTTGTGATTTCTTAATTTGGATTGGTTGAGGTTTTCCATAATTTAGTCAATATATGTTTCTGATTTCGGTCATCAAGAGTGTTTTATCTCTGTCTTCCATCCATTGCCTACCAAAAGGATCATTATTTCATTGCAAATATGCTTGAAATTTTACTTAACACAGATGAATTTCTAATTAATCTTTTAGTAGCTAGATATGTTTCCTCTATTGCATTTGAAATGAAACTGCCAGAAAACTTGAACTTCCAGTTTTCAATTATGAATGAAAATATACAGTTTTCCTGTTACTGTTTTTATATTATATGGGTGTTTTATAATTTTGGAAATTGTGTGTCACCAGGTACTGCATATAAGCATTTTAGGGCCCTGTGGTATGTGACAGCTCCATACCTACTTCCTACCAAAATAGTTTTTTTCTTTTCTTTTATATAGCATAGAACACTGCATTAAAGAAATACAGTCTGAAGTTAACAAACAGTGTCCAGATGTACAGCTGCGAACGACGACTGACTGTTTTGAATGGCTAAATAATTATAATTCATCCAAATCACCGTCCATTCCCCATGGAGATTTGATAAAATTTCTCAAAATACTGGTAAAAATATGTATAATCTTTGCTTTAATGGTGGAGTGGGGTGGGGGAACCTGAACTACATTTCATCCAGTTTCCATATATGAATATTTATTTCATTGACCATATTAGCCTGTCATATCTGGGGTTTGTGTTTTGTTTTACTTCTCTGTCTGCAGTGGAATCCAGTGAGCTATGTGTTTTTATTTTCTACTGCGATTTTTATCATAAAGTAAAGTTTATATAAATGGGCATTAGGCATTATAATTCCTGGGTGACTTGTGGTATGATATTTGCCATATCAGCACCACAAAATGTATTGAAATGTACCACAATTGTCCATCAGAAAATTTGATATTTATTACATTTTGTGTCACTTCAAAACTACTCATTTTCCTGGGCTCATTATTAAGCACAATAAGATCAGCATTGATTGTATCTGTTAAGGAGCCTTGTCCACCACTCCATTCATTCCCAACCTGCAGGCATATCTAATTCTTTTCAATCAAGGCAGCGATTTCTACAAGACCACTGTTAATTGATGGAATATTATTACATTGGTCACTCTTGGATACTGACCACTCTCTATGTTAGAGAGGTTTTTATAGCCTTCAGTAAGAATACTTATTTTATTTTACCTATATCTACAAAGGCAGCTAGCTTGCAAAATCAGTTTCCTAGGGAAATAGCACAATTGTCAGAAAGCAAGATTTCTGTAGCTATGGTTTTAATTTAATTTAGGGGGGAAAAAAAGGCACTGTTTCTGTCTAAACATCAAACCTTGACTCAGGCAGATGTGGAAAATATCTTGAGGTTGTAGATGGCTTAGGATGACAGAATCAGATGAAAATAATTTTTGGCTGTTATTATTATTGCAGATGTCTCTTTAATGTTTACAGGGTAATAAAAGGAAGAGAAAGGAAGATTATGTGCCCTGAAGGCTTATTCTTTTAAGAAAATCCTCTCACCCATTATCTCTTGAAGGTGGAGCCTTGAAGAATAAATATGGATATAGTTATTCCTTTAATTTCTATTAAGAGCCATGTGTAGTGAATTTCATTAATATTGATGTAATAATGCTTTCTCATTTAATTAAAAGCAAAAGCTTTTAATTATCTTTTAATCTGTCACACATAAGTCATTCTCTATTCACTGCAGGGCAAAGGCCGCCTTAGTTTTTGCTCAAATTCATTAGACTGCTAGGCCCCTTCCAGACCTAGGATTTTTTTTGTTTTTTAACATAATTGATCATGTTATTTTGAGAACAGAACCACATTATTAAAACAGATCCAGATTAAAACGACCTTATCAAATTTTTACATGCGGAAAGTGTCAATCTTGACAGTATTTTTTCATACCTCAATTTTTTTCCCCATAAAGTGTTTTGTTTTGTTTTGTTTTGTTTTTTAATTATCTAACTATTTAAACAAGGAACAGAGGTTCTCATTATGGCTATTCTACAAAGTCATTTTCAAAATTTGAGCAATCAATACCTAACACATGTTTTAAACCTCTGTAATCTATTATTCTTTAAATGTTTGCTTGATCAAGTATTTACAGTAATTGACTGATTTAAAGAAACCCACAGTTGAGGCACTAATAAGACCAGTTTTTCTCTACAGAATTTACCATAATGCTGGTGTTCTGGACGCCTGTCTAAGGACATTTATTTTCCAGAAAGTATCAAAAAGAACTAAATAGAAGAAAGAGAGAAAGCGGAGCTTCAGAAAAGTCAATTTACTGTTTGGTTCTCTAGAATGTGGATGGAAAGAACGCAGATGAGGGGAATGGAACCAGGCGTCCATTCTTGGTTCTGTGCTCTATTGTGTGTGACATTTGGAAAGTAACTTAAATGTGCTGCACTTTAGCATCCTTCTCTGTAAATTGGGGTCTTAAGTATCTGCATCACAGAGTTTTCCTTATGAATAAGTCAGAGACTCTAGAGAAGAGTACTTTTTATATAATAAACTGCTATACGGATATTAAGTATTATTATTTATTGCAGATAGAACATCAAATTAGACATCACAGTGCTTAGAATCACTGAGAGATTGCCCTAGAATTTGTCTCAGAGTTGTTCATGATTCTGAGTCACAAATAATACCTGTGTTACCTTTGTCAATAAGAAATTTCAAAGCTGGACTGATTTTAGACCGCTTGAACCTTGCTTCCATTAAAAAAAAAAAAAGCAGCTTGTTGCTACTTAGAGAATATAAGCTAATGTCTGTATGACCTGAAATAGACATCAGGAGAGTCAGCATGTAAAGAGAATTTGTGCATTTAAGTCAAAGTCCAAAAAGGAAGCAATTTTTTTGTTCCTTTTCTATTCTTAATTACACCTATAGTTGTTTCTGTCAGTTAACACAGAAAGTGTAAAAAAAAAAAAAATTCATATCTTTTGAAGAACAATTGTGAGTACTTTTTTCTCATTTTGAGTTAGTTATTTCTTTGGAGAGAACTGAAATATTCTCAGTCTAATTTCCAAAGTAAAACCTTTCTTAACGTGACTCAAAAAGAAATTTAAATGAAAGTTAAAATCTTCCAATGTATTAAACTATATTTCTCAGGATGGCAGCTATTAGTAAGCCCTAGGCATAATACTTTGTTTAAAGGTCTCCATTCTCTATGTTCATTTGGGGTTTTAGAATAATAAGTATACTCATTCAGGCATGAAAATTATCTACTAGGTATTAATTAGGGGTGTCATCTTAAATTTATTTTGTCTTAGGGGTACATTTCAGTTGATATTTTACTATAGATTTTTATTTAGAATTTTTAAGCTAATGCTTCCATACAGCTCAGGTTATATCAGGAATGGATAACAATGAAGAAAAAACTGTGTGTTTAGAAATCTAATTGAAAAATTCGCTCATCATCTGGGCTTTACAAAACTTAACAGACCACAAAGCTAATATTCTAAAATGTATGAACTGATTAAATTTCAAAGCCAAAAAAATTTTTTTTTTAAATTATAGTATTGATTCTTGAATTGAAATGAATTATGAAATTCTGTATAACTGTAGAAATCATTTTCTCCTTCTATTCTTATAATCACATTTCTAACATTATGATTTACTTTTATTAGCGAGATTTGTTGAAGAATGAACAAAATCAAGAAGAAATGGTGTTGAATTTACTTTGGGACCTCTCCTGCCAGAGCAGTGTTTCATTCCCATCCACTGTAAGTGGAGCATCTTTTCATTTCCTCTCTAGGACTTCTCTTCACTCTGTTGAAGATCATTCCTCAGTGGATGTAAAGTCTGTGTGGGATGATATAAGACTACATCTTCGACGCTTCTTAGTGAACAAATTACAAAGCCACAATGAAATAAACAATTCACAGCAAAAAATTTTGTTGAAAAATCAGTGCATACAGCAACTCTTATTTCTTTATCCAGAATCAGAAGTTACAAGCAAGTACCAAAGCATACAGAATAAACTGTTGACCAAACTTCTGCAGAACTGTTTTCCTTCTTTTAGCAGAGAATCAAATTTAGACATAATGGCTGATAGATACCAAGATACAATGCTTAAGTTATACTCAATGATAAAAGAGGATTTTAACACACTGCATGAAATTTTAGCTCCATCCTCAACAGTGAAATTCATTAAAGAAACTTACCTGGATACTGTTACAGAAGAAATGGCAAAATTTCTTGAAAATTTTTGTGAGCTGCAGTTCAAAGAAAGTGCTGTCCGTGTGGTTAAAACAAGCAAGAGCTCCAGCAGGCATAGAGGAACAGTGCATGCTTTGGGTTAGTGATTTTTTTAAAATTTCTGTTTGGTTTAACTTAAACCTTTTAAAGTCTTTACTTTTCTAACTTTTCTATTTGGTTAAACTTAATTGCAAACTTGAAAATAAATCAGAAAATAAATGTTGTAAAATTATCCATTTCACATTTCTTTTACACTTTTCTTTTTCTCTAAGTATAGTAATAGAAGTGTTTTCTTTCCTATCATTAAATTGTTAAAGATATTGGAATGTAAGTCAGAAATATTACCAGTAAAACTTTCAGTTTTCTAATCACATAAATTACTGGATGAAACATTTAACTCATTTTATCTTCCAAGGCTGAAGCTTTAAGTAAAGAGAATTGTTGAAGATTTCTTGACATTTTCATTAATTAAAATGAAAGTTTAAAATTCTGACATTTTATGCAGCCAATGGCAATACAGACCTATTATGAAATGCTGATTATAAAATTCTATATTATAATTGGTTGTAGAAGCTAGCATTGACTATAGCTGATTTTAAAAGTTCCTCTGATGTTGTTCCTATAAGAATATATACAGTGGAAGAGGATTTGAAGATTCTTAATTTTAATCAAAAGATAAAGGAAGAATCTGTCATAATACATTTTCTTGTCATTTTAGTTTCTTACCAGTGAAGAAAAATTAAGGTTGAAAATATGATTATTTTGAAAATTATGATTACTCATGCTTTTACATAGAATGCTGAGATATATTTCTAAATAGATTCCTAAACTGTATTTTTATTAATAATTATTTAAGAATTATCATTTGGTGACTTGCTATTTTTTACTTTATAATCACTTCATAAAATTTCCATAGCTCACTGTATTTTACCTACCTTCCTTAATAAGATACCAGGATACCAAATTGCTCTGATATATGAATATATTATATATTATATGAACATGATATATGAATTTTGAAATAATTTAATATTTTTTCTTAGAGTATTTATTTTCTTTGGGAAACTATCACATCACAGAACAGAGATGCATCACCCAAGTTAAGGTCACAGCAGAATACAAAGTCAGTTCATTTAGGAACATAATAGATCTTCATTTTAATTATTACATAAATTTTAAATGCATTTTTACAAGTACACTTATTTTCTATAATTTTTATGTTCTCTCAAAAAATTTCTGGTTACTTGTAAAGTGCTTTCAATATGAAAGTTTTATGTGTTAAATGCAGTTTAGTTTATAACAGAAGAAAAGACCTATATATGATTAAAAATATGTGTAAGTTGCTATGGAGTCTTTAGGGCTGGTAGTGAAGTGTTTTCCATTCATAAGAGAGAACAATGTGTGTTGGCTTTAACACCAAAATTTGAAGCCCTTTCCAAAAGTCCAAATGCACTGAACTTTCCCAAGCTGCTGCATCTGAACTTTGGTATAAATCATGTGTTAAGTGAATGTTTTCCTTGTGCCAGACACTGTAATAAGCACATCCCTTTCCTTAATATCCCAATTTCATAAACAGAGAAGCTTAGAAAGATTAACTTGCTTTTGGTCCTTTGCACCAAGTCAGGATTCACATGTAGGTCTTTATGTCTTCAAGACCCATGTTCTTTACCATCATGGTATTGGGCTTTAAAGTGTAAAATTGAATGCTTTGTCTCTGTAAAAGAAATTTCAAACAGCACTGTTCTAGTGGGCTGCCTGAAAATCAGTTCAGTTCAGCTTTGTTGAGTACCTGCCATAGGCAAGACATTTAGCAGCTACTGTATTGAAGGTTTCTAAGGAGAAGGCAATGGCAACCCACTCCAGTACTCTTGCCTGGAAAATCCCATGGGCGGAAGAGCCCGGTGGGCTGCAGTCCATGGGGTCTCAAAGAATCGGACACGACTGAGTGACTTCCTTTCACTTTTCACTTTCATGCATTAGAGAAGGAAATGGCAACCCACTCCAGTGTTCTTGCCTGGAGAATCCCAGGGACAGGGGAGCCTGGTGGGCTGCCGTCTATGGGGTTGCACAGAGTTGGACACGACTGAAGCGACTTAGCAGCAGCAAGTTAGACATGGTAAAGGGAAGAAAACTAAATGAGTTAACTGCTGCTAAGGCTGTAACAGAAAGCAGTCATAGTTTCCATTAATATTTAGCCCAATGACCAAATTTTTATTTATTAAAGAAATACAGTTTGAGACTAGCAAAATAATCATTTATAAATACTTATAATTTGAAATCTATAATAATTTATATTCCTATGTGAATAGAATCTAGATTGGTTTGAATGGGTTATGTATTATCTTTTGTATATGTCTGTGTGTTTATTCACCAAGTCTTTGATATTTTGCCTGAAACCCTAGACATTCTCTTAAGTAACAATAGCTCCACATTTATCGGGTCAGACACTGCAACATGTTATTTCATTCTAACCACCCAGCAAGGTAGGTAACATTATTTATCTCTATTGTATAGTGAGAAAACTAAGGCATAGAGATATTAAGTAACTTTGGTCAAGGTTGCAAGGAAGCCAGGATAGTCTGTCTGAGTGTGGTGTCCTGACTCTATGATTATGCTCTATTACCTAAAAGAACAGGACGGATCTAGCTCATTCCATTAAGAACACTGTTGTGAATGCTCTGTATGCTCAGATCTACTTTAGTGTTGTCATTGTTTTACTTTCCTCTAAACTATCCCACACTCTTCTCATTCAAAGAGGTATCTTAAGCAGACCTTGTATATACACTAGTCCTTTTTCCCCCCCAGCCTTATTGAGATATAATTGACATACAGCATTTTGTAACTTTAAGATGTCCAGTGTGTTGATTTGTACCCTTAATATTTCAAAACGATTGCCACAGTAATGTCCACATAATTACCATTACTTTTGTATGGTGAGAACACTTAGGATTTGCTTTCTTAGCAATTTTCAAGTATGTAATGCATTATAATTTCTATAATTGCAATGCTGTACATTAGACCCCCAGAAATTCTAAAGCTTCTAACTGGAAATTTGTACCCTTTGACCAGTATCTTCTCTATCCACCATCCCCTGGTAACCACCTTATATTCTGTTTCTTTGAGTTCTGTTTTTTTAGATTTCACATTATAAGTATTACCGCATGTATCTGCCTTTCTTTGACCATGTGACTTATTTCACTTAGCCTAATGCCTTCAAGGACCATCCATGTTGTTGCAAATTGCAGGATTTTCTTCTTTCTCGTGACCGAGTAGTATTCCATTGTATGTATTTCAAGCTCACATGTTCTTTATCCATTCATTCATATGGAGTACGAAATGGCAACCCAGTCTACTATTCTTGCCGGAAAATTCTATGGACAGAAGATCCTGGCGGGCTCCAGTTCATGGGGTCACAAAGAATTGGGCATGACTGAGCAGCTAAGCACATTCATTCATAAATGGACACTTAGTATGGCTATTGTGATTAATGCTGCAATAAATATGGAAGTGCACATATCTCTTTGATATCTTATTTTCATTTCCTTTAGATATATATCCAGAAGGATTTTCTATTTTTCAACTTTTTTGTGGAACCTTACCATTTGCTACAGTGTCTGTAGTACCAATTTATATTCCTACCAACAGTACACATGGGTTCCCTTTTCTCTACATCATCACCAATGCTTGTTATCTGTTGCCTTTTTGATGATAGCAAAGTGTAAGGTGATATCTCTTTGTGGTTTTGGTTTGGATTTCTCTGATGACTAGTGATCTTGAGTATCTTTTCATGTACCTGTTGGCTATCTGTATGTCTTCTTTGGAAAAATGTCATACAACTCACGACATTGTATGAGTCCTTTAAGTATTTTGGATATTGATTTCTTACTAAGTATATGGTTTGCAAGTATTTTCTCCCTATCAAAGATTTTTTTTTTTGGTGGATAGTTTCTTTTGCTGTGTATTAGCTTTCCAGTTTGATGTGAAAGTGAAAGTGAAGTCGCTCAGTCGTGTCTGACTCTTTGCGACCCCATGGACTGTAGCCCACCAGGCTCCTTCCATCCATGGAATTTTCTAGTAAAGAGTACTGGAGTGGGTTGCCATTTCCTTCTCCAGGGGAATCTTCCCGACCTGGGGATCGAACTCGAGTCTCCCTCATTGCAGGCAGACTCTTTACTGTCTGAGCCACCAGGGAATCCCAGTTTGATGTAGTCCCACTTATTAATTTTTGCTTTTGGTATTATATCCAAGAAATCATTGCCGAGACCAACATTAGGGAACTTTTTCACTATCTAGGAGTTTTACGGTTCTAGATCTTAGGTTTAAGTTTAATCCATTTTGAGTTAATTTTTGTACGTGTTGTAAGATAAGGTACAGTTTCATTCTTTTGCATGTTTTATCTACTTTTCCCAACACCATTTATTTAATCCCTTACCCAATGAGTATTCTTGGTTCCCTTGTCAAATACTGGTTGACCATATATGCAAGAGTTTATTTCTGGGTTCTCAATTCTGTTCCATTGGTCTGTGAGTCTATTTTTATGTTTTTTTATTTGAAGAAAATGATGAAATAATGTCATAATGTAAACATTGCAGACTCTTGGTGGTTTGGTAATCTATCTTAGGAAAAAATAATATTATTTTTGCAGACACTCTTTTTTTAATTGGGATTTGATTTTACATATTCATTTTTGTTTTACTTTTTGGCTATGCTGCACAGCATGTGGGATCTTAGTTCCTAGACCAGGGATAAGCACAGGATCTTAACCATTGGAACACCAGGGAAGTCCCTAGATAATCACAATTTTAAGTGATTAAATCATTGAATTACTTTTAAAATTGTATTTTCTTTGGATTTAAGAAAAGATATTGCCTCTTTTCTCAGTGCTTGAAAAAGAGAGGATTGTTTATGTGTAGTAAAGTTTAGTTAGATAAATTCACTGTGTTTTAATATGTAAGAATGTAGTTAGAAAACTTCAATCACAGTATAAATGTCATGATCCCCTGTCTATCTTACATTGAATTTTCCTTGAGCTGATTGTTAACTTGAAAGGGAAAGACTTAAGAGTATATGATACATGCCTTTGAGTGTTTTGAAGGTTTCTAAAGATCTGCAGTGGATGAGAGGTTGAAACTTAGTGGCCTCTACCCCTCCCATTTCCCAATTCCTTTTTATATATATTTTTTTATTTTTTATTTTTTTCTTTATATTTTGTTTAAGGAAGATTGGGGAGTAGGGGAAACCGAATCCCTCTAGGGATGAAAAGATCCTTTAGAGTAAAGAAGACCCTCAAGTCAAGATAAAAGTAGAATATTGACTAGGAAGGCACAGTTCACAACTGGAAAGGTTGTGATCAACTAGGTCAGTCAAAACCACCCTAATTTCTCTCGTACTCCTCAAGTAGCTGAGTGATCGACTTAGTGATGGCCGAGTGATGCTGTCAAGGAAATTTAGAAGTATACTGAGGGCAGTATGCAAAGTGTGGACAAAAGAAGCATCTGTATGGTATTGCTGCTGCTGCTGCTGCTGCTAAGTCGCTTCAGTTATGTCTGACTCTGTGCGACCCCATAGACGGCAGCCCACCAGGCTCCCCCGTCCCTGGGATTCTCCAGGCAAGAACACTGGAGTGGGTTGCCATTTCCTTCTCCAATGCATGAAAGTGACAAGTGAAAGTGAAGTCACTCAGTCGTGTCCGACTCTTAGCGACCCCATGGACTGCAGCCTCCCAGGCTCCTCCATCCATGGGATTTTCCAGGCAAGAGCACTGGAGTGGGGTGCCCTTGCCTTCTCCAAATGCAGAAGAGACCAAATCTCCTAGAAGGATAACACATCTCTTGACCCTGCTGTGTTCATGAGACAGAGGGGAAGATCTGCATTAGATCTCTGATGTCAACTATGCTTGTTTTCTAACCCCACATTAGTAGATGCTGGAATTTCAAATAATACAAAACAGTAATGGGGAAAAAAAAATTCTTAAGAGAAAGTTATATCTTTATTAGTTATCACAAATTCCTTTAAAATAATAATACAATTTCAGGGGTTTTTGTTGTAACATTTTTGAAAATACTAATAAATGGTATTGTTGATTAGCTTTGTTTTTTACCCACTGTTTTATCATACTTGCTATTCTTTAATGAAATACTGGTACCTTCTTTGTTTATAAGTACTTGCTCTCAAAAGGGGAAGAGTACAGTTATCAGAGTCAAGTGTGCTTGTCTGAAGCTCTCACCCCCTTGTTTATGCAACCTTAGATAAGTCATTTTACCTCTTCATATTGTTCTATTGATAAACGATAAAAGGAAAGGGTTATATTAGATAATATATCTAAGCTTTAACTCTAAACTTATTCTGACTTTGTGACTTGGAAGTTATTCTACAACCAGACTTTATACCTACGATTTGTCCTTGGAAACTGTCATAATTATTTTCTCTACTGACTGACAGTACAGCTGTATTAGCGGGCTGAGTGTGTGGCTTGTATGCAACTGTAACACATATGAAAACATCCTTTAGATTTTTATCTGTGTGACTTTTTTCCCCCAGCAAAACTTGGAAGATAACAATGTGGAAACTTCTCACTTCCTGCAATTGCATTTTTGATGAGGTTGGAAGGGTGAAGAGGGGAGTAAGTGATTAAGCAAAAACAGGAAGTAGAGTCTCTTCTTCCAGCTGACATCCGAAGCTATTCCTAGAAATTCTTTTTGGGGCTTCCCCTTTGATCCCACAACTAACTGTTCTTGTTTTGTTTTAGTTTTCATTTCAATTTTTTGGTCATTGTAGCTTTTTAAGTCAGATCATTGAAAATTAAGATCACAGGCAAGAAATGGAAATACAATATTATACTGTATTATTGATTGAAAAGAAATTGATATGCCTTTTCTCTGGCGTGTATTTAAAGCAGGGATTTAATAGTGACTGGGTTTTTTTCCTAGGGAAGAACCAGCTTGTTTCTGCAATGTTGTAGACAGTATGCATGGACTAAATACTTTTTTCTAAAAAAGTGTTTCTGTATCCATACAAACGCCTCTGTACATACAAAAAGCCTCAGAATTAGGCCTATAAAGCATGGAAGGGTGAGTGATATTGTCTTAAGAGTCTGTGATTAAGAATTTGACAATCTATGTAATAATGAAACAGTTGTATACAAATTAAACTTGTGTAAATAATTTTAGTATTCTTTCTCAGCTTGTGAAGAAAGTCAAAAGTGATTTGGGTTTTGGCATAATTGATCCTAAAGCCTTCCTTCCTGCCAGTTCAGTTACATGGCATGTTCAATGCCTTCTTGAGACTTCTAGAATGTGCTCATGCATCCATGCCATCAGTGGAGATAGTGGGCTTGTCTTCCCTTTGTATGAGCCAGGAGGATATTTTCCATGCAACCTAATTCCTTTCTGTACCATCTGTCTCTCTATAGTAAAAGTATACAGGGTGATCCATCAAGGTGAGGGTGAAAGCTAGAGCTATTTAGTTTCATTTTGTCCTTTATATAAGGGGACAACTTTTTTTATGCCATTTAAGAAAGTGTTTTCTGTGTTAAAACTCATTCCCGGCCATTCTGATTCTTGAGTTTTCAGTTCAGTTCAGTTCAGTTCAGTCACTCAGTCGTGTCCAACTCTTTGCGACTCCATGAATCGCAGCACGCCAGGCCTCCCTGTCCAACACCATCTCCCGGAGTTCACTCAAACTCACGTCCATCAAGTTGGTGATGCCATCCAGCCATCTCATCCTCTGTTGTCCCCTTTTCCTCCTGCCCCCAATCCCTCCCAGCATCAGAGTCTTTTCCAATGAGTCAACTCTTCGCATGAGGTGGCCAAAGTACTGGAGTTTCAGCTTTAGCATCATTCCTTCCAAAGAAATCCCAGGGCTGATCTCCTTCAGAATGGACTGGTTGGATCTCCTTGCAGTCCAAGGGACTCTCAAGAGTCTTCTCCAACACCACAGTTCAAAGCATCAATTCTTCAGCGCTCAGCCTTCTTCACAGTCCAACTCTCACATCCATACATGACCACAGGAAAAACCATAGCCTTCACTAGGTGAACCTTTGTTGGCAAAGTAATGTCTTTGCTTTTGAATATGCTGTCTAAGTTGGTCTTAGCTTTTCTTCCAAAGAGCAAGTGTCTTTTAATTTCATGGCTGCAGTCACCATCTGCAGTGATTTTGGAGGCCCCTCCAAATTTTCCTTGTTATCTATTTACAAATATATAAAGTCAGCTACATAATGCTGCTGCTGCTGCTGCTAAGTCGCTTCAGTTGTGTCCAACTCTGTGCGATGCCATAGACGGCAGCCTACCAGGCTCCTCCGTCCTTGGGATTCTCCAGGCAAGAACACTGGAGTGGGTTGCCATTTTCTTCTCCAATGTATGAAAGTGGAAAGTGAAAGTGAAGTTGCTCAGTCGTGTTCGACTCTTAGCGACCCCATGGACTGCAGCCTACCAGGCTCCTCCATCCATGGGAGTTTCCAGGCAAGAGTACTGGAGTGGAGCTACATAATAGATACTCTTTTTTAGATCGTTTTAATTTGCTGTGCACCTTGCTAAGTACTTTATGCATTGACATGCCATTTGATTTTTATAACATGTCTGAAAATCTGGATATTATCCCTTCCTTATAGTAACAGAAACTGAAGTTGGATAAGCTGAATAGCTTTCCCAAAGGCCCACTGCTGGAATGTATCTGGACTGTAATTCAAATACATTGCTGAATTATGACCAAAAGTATTCTCTCAAATACTCTTTCTGAATGAATTCAGTTGCAAGATCAGAACCATTTTATAATTTGAGGAGTAATTCCCATGAGCCACAGATCCTGATTTTTGTGTTGGACTTACTGGAATTGCAACATACATATTGATTCTTTGCATATGAAATTAAACAAACTTGAATTTTGAAAGCAGCTATTATAGTAAGTGCAAGGTTACATCACTGGATTGTCTTCTCTGGAAGATTTGGAAAGAAAAAAAAAATCCAGCTTCCATATTAACACATGAAAAGGAAAATAATGATGTTAATTTTTTCCTTAATATAAAAAAGTATGTAGAAGAGGCTCTCATTTTATTCATAGAGAAGTAGGTAATCTACTTACCTTTAAGGTTTTACCAGAGTTAACCTAAAAAGTAATTGTTACTGAAATAGTTGAAGCAATTATGCCAGGTTTAAGATCCTTTTTATCATTAATTAATAATAAACCTAAAGATTAGCAGTATGTTTGCCAGATGCTTCCACATTGGTTTTTTTTTTTAACCTTCCTTTGCTCGATCACCAATCTGAAATTAAGCAGTGCAGCAACTCCAGTTGTTATTTCATTGGTGGAAAAAAAACTACAGCGTTTCGGCTGGTTAGCAAATCAAGGTGGAGATGAAACTAAGGTTAGAAGTATCTTCCCACTATACCTCCATACCTCATTGAAAAAATGCGTGTGTGCGTGCTAAATCACTTCAGTCATGTCCGACTCTGAGTGACCTTATGGACTGTAGCCCTCCAGGCTCCTCTGTCCATGGGATTCTCCAGGCAAGAATACTGGAGTGGGTTGCCTTGCCCTCCTCCAGGTGAATCTTCCCAATCCAAGGATCGAACCCGTATCTCTTATGTCTCCTGCGTCAGCAGGTGAGTTCTTTACCACTAGCCACCTGATAAGAAAATAAGCAAATAGAATTCATTATTCTAGTGTTATTTGAACACTGGAATTTTTCCCCTAAGGAGTTGGTGTTTTAAAATTCTTCCCACTAATGGTTTTATCATCTGTGAAAATTGTTTATTTGATTAAAAACTATGAGAAAAAGGACTGTATGTGTATGTGCATAAGGGGAGGGTGTTTGTTATGTGCTTGGGTAGGTACATGGTATTTTTGCATATGTACACGTATCTTTATTTACCTAAAATGTTTTTCTGCTAAATATGTGACTAGTTTTCTGACCCCATTATTTCACATTAAATCTTCAGAGACTTCTGAATTTTGTTTTAAAGACATTAAAGCAACAAAAATGGAAAGTATATTCTGTAAGAGAGAAAGTGGATGCGGTTTGGCTTTGGTAATATTTTTGCTCCCATGTAGCAACAATTAGCAATTACCGACTTCCTCTCATGTGTTCTTCATAAAGGTGGAAAGAATACTTTATTAGTCATATTCTGTATGACATTCAGTTACTAAAGATGGTAGATAGAAATGACTTAGTAGTTTCTCATGAAGGCTTCCCTGGTGGCTCAGTGGTAAAGAACCCGCCTGCAATGCAGGAGATGTGGGATCGACCTTTGGTGGGGAAGACCCCCTGGAGAAGGAAATTGCAATCCACTCCAGTATTCTTGCCTGGGAAATCCCATGGACAGAGGAGCCTGGCAGGCGGCAGTCCGTGGGATCACAAGAGTCGGACACAGCTTAGTGATTAAACTACCATACATGAGGAGTCATAGGCCAACTTGAGATTTATATTCCTTATTAACCATTCAATAACATTTTTAAAAATTCAGAAGAGATTTTTAAAACTGTTATTTTTTACCTTGGAAAAAGAAATTATCTAGTTAAAAATGTATGACATATTAAGAGAAGAGTGAAAATAAGTGTAAACAAATTATTGGAAAAAAGTTCAGAATAAGATTATTCTAAAAGTAAACATTTATTTTGCAGCTCTTCTATACTGAGCAAAATATGTGGATGAGTAATACACATGGAGGTGGTTGCAAGCTAGAAATTCAAGTTCTGTAGAAAGTGAGTTGATAAGCAACTAATACACCCTGTCTAAAACTTTTCTCCTTTCCCCTGCTAACATTATTTATGTCATTCTATGTCTTGATATATAAACACAATGATAAATGTGAATGCTGAGCTTTGTTGTTTTAGGTAAAAATGTTTACAGGTTTATAGTTTTATAGGTCATGAATCCTGGAATTCTTGTTTAACATATAGATATTTCCAGTGGACTAGTATAACCTTGAATGTTGTTTAACTAACATATTTTTTCCTCGGGTTCTCAGAAAATGTAATATGTGCCTTCTGGTTACTGTACTATTAATCAGTTATTAATAGCGGCTTCCCTGGTGGCTCAGACGGTAAAGCGTCTGCCTACAATGCGGGAGACCCAGGTTCGATCCCCTGGAGAAGGAAACGGCAACCCACTCCAGTATTCATGCCTGGAAAATCCCATGGACCGAGGAGCCTGGGGGGCTACACTCCATGGGGTCGCTGAGTGACTTCTGTGTGTGTTTTTTTCATAAACTTTCAAGAAGAAATGTTTAATAAGTCAAAAGGCATTGGTAAGATCCCTTTAAAGATGTACTCTTTCTAACAGAAGACTGAAAACTGTAACAGACTGTAACTACACCTCAACATTCTTCATTAGGAAAATCACCGTGGCAGATATATGTTATGTTATAACGTTTTCAACATTGTTATTTACATGTACGTATGAAAATCTGTGACCGTCAGCATCACATCTATGAAGTCAAATATCTTCTGCCTCAAAGTAGCTGTCATTTAACGCCTCCACCTTTATTGATTTTAAGTGAGGGGAAATCTGAATCTTCTACACCTGGCACTAAAAAAATTCTTTGTCTAAACTGGCCTTGTCTGAGTATGGACAGATCTATCTGCACTGGGATGTATACAAGAGAAACTGCTGTAGCTTTGAGAATTAGACCAATCCCTCCCTCATATTTGGAAAGGAGAAAATAATCCTTAGCTTCGGGTAAAATATTTAAGAGTTGCAATGGATTTCCAATCAGAAAGGCTTTCACCTCTGTCATTCTTAAAATCGATTATCTGTTCTTTTGTTTAATACATATATTTTCAGTTTACTTTTAGTTTTATCAGACTATTCATAAGCGGTTTGATGGTTGGGCTATTTAAATGGAGATCTAAAAATCACCATGAAGTGCACTAGATTGCTTCAATCTAAAGCAAAACCTATCAATATTTGTTTTGGAGATTTCTTTTCAACACTGAGTAAAAACAGAAAACCCTTGTCTATTACTTAGGAAAGTGTTGCTGACCTTATTACTAGTTTAATCTTCTGTAATACAGTTGTAGGAAGTACCAAGTTAGCAGGTAAAGTGATGGTGAGAGATAAGAATCTGAAAAGACCCTTGGAATTATGATGCCAGTGATATATGAAAATCCAAATAATTTGAAGTTTTGATATTTTAAATTTCTATGACATGGTCATGCTGAACTGATTTTAGAATATCTGTCATTGTTTGTCCTCCAAAGTAGAAATTATCTTAAATTTACAATTCAGTATTAGCATTTCTATTAGCAAAAAGTAGTTGTTGGAGTGGACAACCAGGTTTGCAAAATTATCTATCCTGAAACGAAGAGAAATAGCCTCCAAATTTTATGATGATCATTATGAGAGAAAGTTATGTTGTAACAATGTTTTATAGTGTCCTCCTATGTCTTTTTTCCAAACTGTACTAAAATTATTTATCATCATTGTTAATGTTCTTTTAGTAGCACAATAAAATAGTAATCCTTCAGCTATTTGACAAGTGTGTACTTTTAAATGGATATTTTTCTTGTAATTTTTGTTAGTCATGGTTACAAAAGTCAAAGTTAATGGTTATTGGTATATGGGTCTTGTTAGTAGAGCCTGAACCTAAGGAGAAGTGGGAAGAGGTAGCAATTATAGCCCCTAGAAGATTTAATAGCTAAGATCTAATATGGACTCTATATGTTAAAATGAGAAAAATCCTTGTTCAACTTTATAGACAAGATATTGCTGCACAGATTTTGTTGAGGCTTTATGTTCACTGAATCCTTCTAAAGAGACTTGTATTGTCTTTATAGCGCTTGAACAGTTGGCTATCCCATTATTTAGATTAAGCATATGCAAATTTATACAAGCTCTATGTTTATTGATAAGTAATAATCTCATGTTTTGCATTGTTTCTGTGACATATAGACAACAAAATATAAATCCTTTTTATTTCTATGAAAGGCACTCATAGGGATTTGGGTTACAAAAAAATGCATACTTTCTTGACATTTATGATTATATTTAAAAACAGTATTACTAAATACTAAATTTGGTGACGATCACTCAGTTATGCACCAATGTGAGTTTGTTTTTCAGTTTTTGTTAAATTTTAATCATGTGCCAAGTTTTCTGAGGCACGAAAAGGAAACCAGAGATTAGAGGGAGGTTTAAAAACATTAAATACACTGATAAGGTTTGCATCCTTGTGGTTTTTTTTTTCCTGCTGTTCTGATAGTTCTTTAAGGTTCTGTCATTTTCAATCAACAGAGAGTACATGTGATCAGTATATCTGATAAACTTGTCAATGCCTCTTTAAAGCAGGATTCCCCAACCTATTCAATTCAGATCCCCCTGCTTCATTTCAAGTATCATCTTGATAAGACAGAGCTATGTCACAAGCATCTGTGTGTAGCCAGCTCAGTCTACAACTAATTTGTGCAGGAAAAAATTAAATCAGGAGGTAAATTATTCCATGATTGCTCATTCCCAACAGAGTTGGGCATCATTCTGAAGAAAATATCAAATAATTGGTTTCAGGCCGTGTCAGACACATGCAATTCCCTTCTCTAATGGCTGTGTGTGGTAGCACCAGGCCTCAGGGGTCAGCAAAGAACTGGAAATAGCTTAGTGCCAGGCACGGCAATAGAGAGTCAGAGCACATAGGAAATGAAGTGGCAATAAGTGCAATCCATAGGGGAAATGTGCTTCACTTGGAGTTTAATATATCGGTTCAGAATCTGGCAGGAAGCCATGCAACAATTGTTTACCTTTTTGTCAGCATCTGCATCTGTTCTGTTTTGTAAACAGCACTTAACTCTCAGTCGGTAAATGCTGGAATCAATAACAACTGTTAAGGGATTTCCTCCCCCCCCCTTTTTTTATATTCTATAACAAATGCACACTACAAACAATGTTTGCCTTAGATTAACAAGGAACAGACATTAACAGGGTCAAAGGGATTTGGTTGGGAACATTTTATAGCTTCTTGGGTTTACAGTAATTATATCTGTGTGATTTGAATGTATTTTGTAACCTATCCAAATTAAACTGTTAAAAAAATGCTAGCAAGCAGTAATGAAGATGATTTTTTATAATTATCTTAAGTACTGTGTATAGAAAACTGCTGGCACTGTTTGTAATAATTTAGTTCTGTGCAATATTGTGTATTACAGCTGCTATGCAGAAATATTAAGTTGCCTTTTGCAGTTTTAGGAAATTAGTGATTATATCCAGCAGTACTAATTATTTTAAGCATACAGTTATTAAAAAAAAAAATTACACACCACAGTGAGACATAAAAAAGGTTTGATCTGTGACTAGTGCCTATAAAACTAAATATGTCATTAGTAAATGCAAAAAAAAAAAAAAGGAAAACACTGCTTTGAAGTTCACTGTCTTCAGGGACTGAATAGATGAATGCTGTCATAAATGCAGGATTGTTATAACAGTTATAGCATCACTGAAAAGTGAATAGCACCAGGATCAGAGGAACACATTATTGCTGATGGGTTTATGCCTGCATCTTTCCACTCACTACTTAAAAATTTTACTCCTTAAAATTTCCCTATATGCAATTGCTTAGTTGCCTCATTTTCATTTTATTTGATTACTTCATATCTGATTTTAACCAAATCTGGTTTGTTTTCTTCTGCTTTTACTTATATAATAAGCATTAAATCTTAGGCTGTCCTAGTAATTTTTGTCAAATGGATGATTTCTTTGAACCTTTCGCTGGATAACCATAAACCACAAATAAAATTTGGGAATTATTTGGTCAGATCACCTAATCAAGATTTCTATTTTCTTGTCTTTTCAGAATTTTATGTCTAAGGGTTTGGTGTGAATTCTTTAACTTCCTCAACAGTTATTTTGCTATTTGACTTAGCTAAATTATTTTGACCAACATTTTTTGAAAGTTTATTGTATTTTTTATTAAAATCTTATTTTGAAAATTTGAACAGTAATCTCTTTTGTACCTTTATCAATCCTGAAAAGTACTTTGACTTCCTTTTCTTCACTGTGTATTATTTGCTTCTTTGACATTCTGTGACTGTGTACAAAATCAATTAATATATGGTAATATGCATACCACCACAGGTTATATGTGATTGTATAATATAAATTCCTTTTTATCACCTAGAATGTCTAGAATTTTATTTTTCATTATCCTCAGAATCACAATCCAGATTTTGTAAATTTCCATTTAAAATGTTTATTTGAATGACGTGTAACTTGTTTTTAGGCTCAGAAACTAGAAAAGAGTTGTCTTTTGTAATGTACATTCTATCCAATGATAGAGAACATACCTTATTAATCCATTCCATTATGAAATTATATAATTCTGTAAAAAATAAACTAATCCTTAATACTGCTGCATGTTCTGATCTATAAATAGAAAGAGAAAAAATCTTGATAGAAAGTTTTATTTCCAAATTAGAATCTGTCTTTGAAAACCGTAGTCGATGTTTAGATGTGATTTAAGAGGTAAACTAACACCTTTTGTAATTACTTCCTTTACCACAGGAAAATGGTTACATGGCTCCAAATATCTCTCTAGAAATTTAAAGAATATAAAAATGAAACTTTAGTTTCCATTGTTTGTACTTTGTATCTTTAACATCTACTTGATAGGTGAAGAATCCACCTGCAATGTGGGAGACCTGGGTTCGATCCCTGGGCTGGGAAGATCCCCTGGAGAAGGGAAAGGCTACCCACTCTAGTATTCTAGCTTGCAGAATTCCATGGACTATACAGTCCATGGGGTGGCAAAGAGTCGGACACAAAGGAACAACTTTCACTGTTACTGACAGGAATTAGTTCCCTGATAGCTCAGTTGGTAAAGAATCCACCTGCGATGCAGGAGACTCCTGTTCGACTCCTGGGTTGGGAAGATCTGCTGATGAAGGGATAGGTTACCCGCTCTAGTATTCATGGGCTTCCCTTGTGGCTCAGCTGGTAAAGAATCCTCCTGCAATGCTGGAGACCTGGGTTCGATCCCTGGGTTGGGAAGATCCCCTGGAGTAAGGGAAAGGCTACCCACTCCAGTATTCTGGTCTGGAGAATTCCAGTCCATGGGTCCCAAAGAGTCAGACACAACTGAGCAACTTTAACTTTCATTTTTGCTATTTCATGTTAAATATTTTAAATCACATCCTAATCACTTAGTATGCAAGTTTAAAACAGTTATGATTAAAATTTTCATACCAAAGGTCAAAATGTTCAAAGCTTTATTGTTCCTAAATTAATATAGGTGACTATCTTGCATTTATGTTAGCATTAAAGTTAACTAGCAAAGCTTGAAAAATTATAGTGGTTATTATGTTCTGATGGAATCTGTAAGGCACTCATAGGGGGATGGATATTGTCTATGGATCATTAGCTAATTAAAAAAAATTGATTGTTAAGGTAGCCCTTTGTTGTATTAGGTGAAGGAATCATTATTCCCTAGGCAAAGGGAAAATTAAGTGCTAATTAACAGGTTATGAAGTGTGCAGTAGTAATAAGAGAGTAAGCAGCATTTCCCCAGAACAACTTACCTGCCTCCTGAGAAACCTGTATGCAGGACAAGGAACAACAGTTAGAACTGGACATGGAACAATGGACTGGTTCAAAATTGGGAAAGGAGTATGTCAAGTCTGTATATTGTCACCATGCTTATTTATCTTCTATGCAGAGTGTGTGTGTGCCAAATTGCTTCAGTCATGTCCAGTTCTTTGCATCTGTATGGACTGTAGCCCACCAGGCTCCTTTGTCCATGGGATTCTCCAGGGAAGAATACTGGAGTAGATTGCCATACCCTCCTCCAAGGGATCTTCCCAACCCGAGAATTGAACTGGCATCTTCTATGTCTCCTCCATTGGCAGGCAGATTCTCCACCGCTAATGCCACCTGGGAAGCCCTCTATGAAGAGTACATCATGCAAAATGCTGCGCTGGATGACTCACAAACTGAAATCAAGATTGCTGGGAGAAATATCAACAACCTTAGATACATATATGATACCACTCTAATACCAGAAAGAGAAGAGGAACTAAAGAGCTTCTTGCTGAGGGTGAAATAGGAGAGTGAAAAAGCTGCTTAAGAGTCAACATTCAGAAAACTAAGAGCATGGTATCCCGTCCCATCACCTCATGGCAAATAGATGGGAAAAAAGTGGAAGCAGTGACAAATTTTCTCTTCTTGGGTTCCAAAATCACTGCGCATGGTGACTGCAGCCATAAAAGATTCTTGCTCCTTGGCAGAAAAGCTATGACACACCTGGACAGCATATTGAAAAGCAGAGACATCACTTTGCCAACAAATGTCCAAATAGTTCAGAGCTATAGAGACCAGAGACGTCCTTGGTGGCTCAGACGGTAAAGTGTCTGCCTACAATGTGGGAGACCTGGGTTCAATCCCTGGTTCAGGAAGTTCTACTGGAGAAGGAAATGGCAACTCAATCCAGTATTCTTGGCTGGAAAATCCCATGGACGGAGGAGCCTTGTAGGCTACAGTCCATGGGGTCACAAAGAGTTGGACATGACTGAGTGACGTCACTTCACTGTATAGTCTTTCCGGTAATCATGTACAGATGTGAGAGTTGGACCATAATGAAGGCTGAGCACTGAAGAATTGATGCTTTCGAATTATGGTGTTGGAGAAGACTCTTAAGAGTCCCTTGGTCAGCAAGGAGCTCAAACCAGTCAATCCTAAAGGAAATCAACCCTGAATATTCACTGGAAGAACTGATGCAGACACTGAGGCTCTGATACTTTGGCCTCCTGATGCAAAGAGCTGATTCATTGGAAAGACCCTGATTCTGGGAAAGATTGAGGGCAGGAAGAGAAGGGGGCGACAGAGGCTGGATGACATCATTGGCTCAATGGACATGAGATTGAGCAAGCTCCGGGAGGTAGGACAAAGGAGCCTGGAGTGCTGCAGTCCAAGGTGTCGCAAAGAGTCGGACATGACTGGGCCACTGAACAACAAGCCAGTGGCATCTGGGAACACCAAAGTCAACAAATTGATTGCTGATAACTAGTTGTATTTTTCAAATTCCCCAACATAATATTAAATATCATGAATTTACTCAACACCATAGCAAAAGTTTCTTTATTGAAATCTTAACATAATGAAATTTGTATATTGTGCTTTTAAATGCTGTGCTTAGAATTTATTCTATACATGATTCTTTACTTACATGTAGTATGTTTGTTTCTAATTAGCTCTTTTTCTTTAAGAACTTGAGGTCTCTATTCAGTTATAGTTTTATTTCCTTGTTTTTTATGTAAGATTTTTGAAAAAAGAGATACGTGACCTTCTTTGTGTTAATTTTAACACAGTTTGATATTTGCTTCTGTAGTCATCAAATAAGAATTGCTAAGTTATCTATGTTCACAGCTTGATGCAGCTCATCTCTGCTGATGGTGTGGTAGAGCTGATGTATTTTATACTCTTATTAGGTTTGATCTTGAACATTGGCTTTTAAGGTCTTTTAAGATTGCTCATCTAATATCACTGTGGAGTCATTCAAGCCACTTTGTGATGAAAACATAGGGGCACAGCTGCAGCCCCAATTTATCACATGCTTTTGGAGGCTTCTCGGCTCCAAGTGAAATTCCAAACATATTGAGTCTCACTTTAGCAAACTGGGGATCTTGGCTCGCCAAACAACTGTAAATGGTTGCTTTCGGATCCACTTGCAAATTCAGATGATGATTAAACAGAGGGATTTTCACTCCAGCTTGTCCATTGTCCCTCTACCTATTGGAGACGAGAACCACATCTTATGGGAAATTCCCATTTATTGCTCAGGTTTACCTGTTTTCTATTATGTGTAACCAAAGTTTGGAGAAATATGACTTTATACATAAATGCCTTTTTCAAATGATACTAGTGACTCTGAGAATCCTCTTTATATCGTTTGTCAAAAGCAGAATGATTCATAAGCTGATCTAATCGAGGCTGTTTCTCCCTTAGGTTCCTTTGAATTTTGGTGCATGTTTGCTGATCATAATGCTTGCAGGCTTGAACCGTAGGCATTTTCCACAAGTATGTCCTTCGCCACTTTGGGCGAATGGTGAGGAAGTCTCGCTCTGAGACCTGTGACTCGTTGGAAGATGCTGAATGCTGCAAAAGGCAAAGTGGGCTGTTCTTCATTAGGAAGAAACCCATATGTTTCTCAAAAGACAGGGCTTTCCTATGGAACCATTGGGAGAAATGAGAGGTTCTTGAGTTGGTCTTCTCCAAAGACAGTCAGAAAAGGGAAGAGGGATGCTTAAGGCATGGGCAAGAGCTTAGAAGAAGGGATGAGGTTGTCACAAAAGTGGAGAAGTGGTGGGAGTGCTGTGGGAGACGTAGAAGAGAGGCGAGAGGCTCCTATTACAGCCTTACAGTAAGGAGGGAGCCCGAACCCTCGTTCATAAGGCAGTGGGGTCTCACGAGGGGCCTTTCCAGTTAAAAGAGGAAGCTGAGTTCTACGTTCATGAGAGGGGAGGTGGGACTGGAGAAAAGGTGACTCTGCATCCAAAGCGAAGACCAGGAGCGTCTCTGGCTTAAATTTACTTTGTGGGAGTGGGAAGAGAGAAACTGAGATTTTGAAAATATATTGAAGTACTTTTACTTTTTTAAAAACAATTATTTTTTTATTGAAGGATAATTGCTTTACAGAATTTTGCTGTTCTCTGTCAAACCTCAACATGAATCAGCCGTAGGTATTTTTGTTGTTATTCAGTCTTTACTGTCGGAGAAGGCGATGGCAACCCACTCCAGTACTCTTGCCTGGAAAATCCATGGGCGGAGGAGCCTGGTGGGCTCCAATCCATGGGGTCGCTAGGAGTTGGACACGACTGAGCGACTTCACTTTCCCTTTTCACTTTTCTGCATTGGAGAAGGAAATGGCAACCCACTCCAGTGTTCTTGCCTGGAGAATCCCAGGGATGGGGGAGCCTGGTAGGCTGCCATCTATGGGGTCGCACAGAGTCGGACACGACTGAAGTGACTTAGCAGCAGTCTTTACTGTGCCTTTTGGAGAAGGAAATGGCAACCCACTCCAGGAAAATCCCATGGACGGAGGAGCCTGGTAGGCTACAGTCTGTGGGGTCGAAAAGAGTCGGACACGACTGAGTGACTTCACTTTCCTTTCCTTTAGTGTGCCTTGAATTATTTCATAGACATTTGAATCTGAAATTTTTTCTGGGGCCTATTTGAAGATTTTGTGATACCAAATATGTAAAATATGAAATGAGAATGTTTTGTTAGGTAACTTTTCAAGTAATACATTTTCATTATAAAAATTAAAACATCAAATAGATACAAGGAGAGAGTCAAAGATCTCGCATTTCCTCCCCCCAATCCCGATGCCCCAGATCACCACTGTTACTCACAGTTTGTTGCACATTGCAGGATTTTTCGTGTGCACGTATCAGAATTAATCTACAGGTTTGTATTTTTAAATGAGATCAGGCTACTGTTCTTCATTGTGCCTTTTTCCAATTAGTATTTCATGATCTCCTCCCATATCCATGCCATCTGTTCTGATGTTCTTTTCAGTAGGGCCGTGATATTCCATTGTGTAGGTGTAGCCTAATTCATGTGCATGTGGCTATATGTAATCTTACCATAGTGTTAACTGACTGGATTTAGAAAACAGTTTTCCCCCCAAAGCAATACCTGTCCACCGTTACATGTATTTGTGTGTGCACGTATTTGAAGTATATAAAATAAAGTGTTAGGCCTCTTTCACCCTCTCTACCCTTAATCCTGCCATCCTAAAGTGATTCCCTGTTAGTAGCTTGGTGTGTACCCTTCTGTACTTACACATGTGCCTGTACTGTGAATGTACATCCTGCAATTTTTTTTTTTTCACTATGCCATGGATCTCTTTTATTTCAGTATATACAAAGTGCATCTTTTTACAAGCTGTAAACTATTGTATGATTATATGAATTACTTAATTAACTAGCTCCTATTGACAGATATTAGAATTTCTCCCCATTTCTTTTCTTTGTATGCTTGAGTGTATATCTTTGAAAGCTTTGTTCCCAGAAGACTTATTCCTGGGCCAAAGAGGAAGCTAATTTAAATTTTGATATGTAAATTCAAGTTGCCCTCCAAAATCAGTAATACTCGGTTTTAGCTACACAGATTCTTAAGTGTGAATACCTAGATTGATACGTGTGTTCATTTAGACATCAGTTCATTAATTATGATTTTGAGTGTATGTGTTAAAATTCCTGTGCTGGCCTGCCTCCTTCTGGAGTATCAAGGCTATTGCTGTCTTGTCGGCCATCCTCTCACAGCTGCTGCTGCTACTGCCAAAAACAAACAAAAAAAAAAACCCAAAAAACGCCTGGGGGTGAGGGAGGGGCACTTCCTGCTGGATGCCTGGTTCTGTTAGGAGCTGTGGAGCCACACTTGCTTTGCACTCCATTTTTGCCACATGGCAGCTTTCTGGCCTTGGATAGGTAATTTTTTGTGAGTGTGAGTCATAATCTGCAAGATAGAGATGATAGTGATAAAACCTACCTCATAATGTCTAAGAATTAATATAGATATTGTGCATAGTGTTTGGGACAAACTAAGTGCTTTGTTATTGTCATCGTGTGAATTAATCTGACAAAGTGACTTGCCATCGTCTGTTAATACAGTGTTCCTAAGCACCAGTATATGACAAAAGGCTGCATGTTTGTTATTTGGAAATCAATTTCTCATTGAAGACATCATCTTATCTTTAAAATGCTTCCTATAATGATGTCTGAAAGTGTGATACTTTTTTCAATTTAGAAATGAGAAGTAAGGAAATAAGACTAAATTAAAATAATAGACATATGTGGATATCTCCTTTGTTTACCATCTTGACTCTGACCATCTCTATGTATGAAGGACCACCTGATCTAGCTTCAGCCCTGATTCACCCCAGAGCTTCATACTCTAGAGCTTAACCTCTGCTCAGCTGGTCCCTGGGATGTTGCACAGGCACTCCACACCCAGCATGGACAAATCACACCTCCTCACCATTGCCCTGATCCCAGTCCTCTCCTGCAATCCAAGTTAGGACCACTAAGGATCATTCAAGTGCCAACTATGGCTCATTCCCCCCTACTGCCCCCCCCCCCCCCATCAAAAGAATTACCAAGTTGCTGTGTTTTTCCTGACTGCCTGAATATTTCCAAGTCTATCTCTTCTTCTGCATTTGTCATCAAGGAGTAGTTTAGATCTTTATCACTTCTCATTCAGACTGTTAAAATAGTTTTGTTTCCCTTTGTGATTCCTCATTCTTGTTTTCCTGTAAAACATCTGCCCAGCCCTCATCCCTCCCTTGTTTAAAGCTCTTCATCCTTTAAACTCCTCATCAGTGGCTCCTCATCAGTGTCAGGAGCAAACCTCCAGCTACTTAGTGTTAGCAAGACTTCCTTGACCTGGCACCTGCCTCCTTCAGCCTCATCCCCTGCCTCTCCTCACCTCGTATTTTTCTGTCTCTGGCAATACAGAAATGACAGAAAACCCCTGCTCATGCTCCGTTGTCTCCCACCTCCTACCCTCTTCCTCCCCTTCTTCGCCTAATTCCCATTGATCTTTTATGACAGCTCATGTGTCATTTCTTCCAGGAAGCTTTCTCTGGGCCAGGGCCCCTCATCCACGCTCCCACAGCATCTCCATATGCCTTTCTCAAAGCTCTTAGCATATTCTATTAAAATATCTAATTAGGGGTCTGTCTCCCCATATGGACACTAAGCACCTCAAGGGCAAGCATTATTTATTTTCCCCAGCACCCAATCCACTGCCTAATGCACAACAGGAGTTCCATGAATTTTTTTTTAACTGGGATCATTTTCTTGAAATAAATCACTATCTGGAGGTATATTGTAGTAACCAACTAATCAGCTTATTAATCTAGCCCCTGCTATTTAACAAGTATTGTGCTAAGATTAATGGGAATTCCAAAAGCATCAGACCCTTACTTCTCATCTAGATAGAGAAATAAAATATGAATACATGAAAAGCTGCTTGGGAGTTATGTAGCCAAGCAGTTGCAAAGTTCTGGGAAAGTGATTCCAGCTGGTAGGGGTTCCTTTTGACTTCTGTCCAGAATGAACACGATGAAATGGAAGTGTGTTGGTTGCAGAATAGGCAGGATCTGGAGAGGCGGGCAGAGATGAGCAACTGTGTTCGCTTTCTGGTGCTTTCTTATAATAGGGAGTGCATACATGGAGGGTTCATGTGGAAGGCAAAGCGGAAGGAAAACCCAAACCTTGTTTCTCAGTCCTTCCAGCTTCTCCCATCTCATCACTCAGCCCAGAGAGTTCCTACAAGATGCCTTATTCCATAGCTCAGTCCTACTCTCTGCTACCCACCCCCACCCTCAACTCAACTCTGAAACAATATTTCTTTTGGGAAAAACTACGTTTCTCCAAGTAGTTTTTTTTGTTTGTTTGTTTTTGTTTTTTTTTAAAGTTTGAAATCAATTTAAAGCCTAAATTATATTAGGTTGGTGCAAAAGTAATTGCAGTTTTACATTGTTGAACTTTGCTGTTTGATGTAGGAATACATTCTTAAATAAATGTGGTTATGTTGTACATCATTTTAATGTGCACTTCTAACTTTTTTTTGCTAATGACTTATTACTTGCTGTTTATTTTATATTTATTTTAGACTACAGAAATGATGTTAGACAAAAAAGCAAATTCAAGTGATTTTCTTGTTCAAAGAAAGAAAGTGAAAGTGAAGTCGCTCAGTCGTGTCCAACTCTTTGCAACCCCATGGACTGTAGCCTACCAGGCTCCTCCGTCCATGGGATTTTCCAGGCAAGAGTACTGGAGTGGGTTGCCATTTCCTTCTCCAAAATCAACAGAGACAATTTGCAATGTCAACAATATGTTTGGCCCAGAAACTGCTAACAAACGTACTGTGCAGTGGTGGTTCAAGAAGTTTTCAAAGGAGACGAGCGCCTTGAAGATGAGCATAGTGGCCAGCCATTGGAAATTGACAACGACCAATGGAGAGCAATCTTCGAAGTTGATCCTCTTATATAACCACATGAGAGGTTGCTGAAGAACTCAACATCGACCATTCTAGGGTCGTCTGACGTTTGAAGCGAATTGGAAAGGTGAAAAGGCTCAATAAGTGGGAGCCTCATGAGCTGACCGAAAATCAAAAAAATTGTCATTTTGAAGTGTCGTCATCTTTTATTCTACACAACAACCTATGAACCATTGCTCGATTGGATTGTGATATGTGACAAAAAGAGGATTTTATATGATGACCAGCTCAGTGCTTGGACTGAGAAGAAGCTCCAAGCACTTCCCAAAGCCAAACTTGCAGCAAAGGTCCTGGTCACTGTTTGGTGGTCTGATTCCAGTCTGGTCTACTACAGCTTTCTGAATCCCAGAGAAACCATTACATCTGAGAAGTATGCTCAGCAAATCGATGATATGCACCAAAAACTGCAAAGCCTACAGCCATCATTGTCAACAACAATATGGACCCAGTTCTTCTCACAACCAGTGTTTCAAAAGTTGAGTGAATTGGGTCACGTACAAAGTTTTGCCTTATCTGCCATGTTCACGTGACCTCTCACCAACCTATTTCTTCTTCAAATATCTCAACAACTTTTTGCAGGAAAAAAGCTTCCACACCCAGCAGGAGGCAGAAAATGCTTTTGAAGAATTTGTGGAAATCTGAAGCACAATTTTTACACTGCAGGAATAAACTTATTTCTCACTGGCAAAAATGTATTGATAGTTCAGTTCAGTTCAGTTCAGTCGTGTCCGACTCTTTGTGACCCCATGAACCGCAGCACACCAGTCCTCCCTGTCTATCACCAACCCCCGGAGTCTACCCAAACCCATGTCCATTGAGTCGGCGATGCCATCCAACCATCTCATCCTCTGTCTTCCCCTTCTCCTCCTGCCCCCAGTCTTTCCCAGCATCAGGGTCTTTTGAAATGAGTCAGCTCTTCGCATCAGGTGGGCAAAGTATTGGAGTTTCAGCTTCAACATCAGTCCTTCCAATGAACACCCAGGACTGATCTCCTTTAGGATGGACTGGTTGGATCTCCTTGCAGTCCAAGGGACTCTCAAGGGTCTTCTCCAACACCACAGTTCAAAAGCATCACTTCTTCAGTGCTCAGCTTTCTTTATAGTCCAACTCTCACATCCATACATAACCACTGGAAGAACCATAGCCTTGACTAGACGGACATTTGTTGGCAAAGTAATGTCTCTTCTTTTTAATATGCTGTCTCAGCTGGTCATAACTTTCCTCCCAAGGAGTAAGCGTCTTTTAACTTCATGGCTGCAGTCACCATCTGCAGCAATCTTGGAGCCCAGAAAAATAAAGTCTGACACTGTTTCCCCATCTATTTGCCATGAAGTGATGGGACCAGATGCCATGATCTTAGTTTTCTCAATGTTGAGCTTTAAGCCAACTTTTTCACTCTCCTCTTTCACTTTCATCAAGAGGCTCTTTAGTTCTTCTGCACTTTCTGCCATAAGGATGGTGTCATCTGCATATCTGAGGTTATTGATATTTCTCCCGGCAGTCTTGATTCCAGCTTATGCTTCCTCCAGCCCAGCATTTCTCATGATGTACTCTGCATAGAAGTTAAATAAGCAGGGTGACAATATACAGCCTTGACGTACTCCTTTTCCTATTTGGAACCAATCTGTTGTTTCATGTCCAGTTCTAACTGTTGCTTCCTGATCTGCATATAGTTTTCTGAAGAGGCAGGTCAGGTGGTCTGGTATTCCCATCTCTCTCAGAATTTTCCACAGTTTATTGTGATCCGCACGGTCCTATTTTGATTAATAAAGATGTGTTTAAGCCTGCTGCTGCTGCTGCTAAGTTGCTTCAGTCGTGTCCAACTCTGTGCAATCCCATAGATGGCAGCCCATCAGGCTCCCCCGTCCCTGGGATTCTCCAGGCAAGAACACTGGAGTGGGTTGCCATTTCCTTCTCCAATGCGTGAAAGTGAAAAGTGAAAGTGAATTCGCTCAGTCGTGTCCGACCCTCAGCGACCCCATGGACTGCAGCCTGCCAGGCTCCTCCGTCCATGGGATTTTCCAGGCAAGGGTACTGGAGTGGGGTGCCATTGCCTTCTCCTGTCTTTAAGCCTAGTTATACTGATTTAAAATTCACAGTCTGAACCCACAATTACTTTTGTACCAACCCAGTATTTTTGCCTTCAAGTGCCTTTGAAACTGACAGGACACATCTCTGTACTCAATAGAGCACAGGTTCTTCTGTTTTGGTGCAGAAAGAATTCCACAAGAGGCAGAGTGATAGGTAAGGAAAAGAGTTGGTTAATATAGCACGCTTGTGAGAGAGATACAAGCCAGTGGGCAAGGGAGTGGCTCACGAAGAACGTAGTAGGTTACAGTTTTATAATCAAAGGTTAAGTGGGCAGGGGAAGAATCACCTTTTTCCTCATTCTTGAGTAAACATGTTTCCATCATCAGTTCCTCCTCCCCATTGAGTGGGGGAGTTTTCTTGTCCTTATCTGGTCAAATTGGGACTGTCATTGCACAATGGAAATGAGCGAAAAGGCAGTGACATATACTAAAATATGGTAGATCATCTTGGGTTTCAGTGTATAGTCGCCTTCCCCTATATTTTTGTTTTTAGTGTGCACAGAGAAGCATGTCCTAAGAATTATTAACTTACCGATCTTACTGGGCAGGATGGGGGTCTCAGTCCACCATTGTTTTATTGTTTTGGGGGCATGTCTCAATGCTTGTATGGTTTTATTGCTAAGCAAACATGCTTGGCTTTTGTGGTGAAGTTAACCTGCTTTCTAGAGTGATCTTTAACAAACAGGCATCTCCCATACTTTCTCCTGTACTTCTGATCCCTTAATGGAATTAACTATTTAATCACCTACCTTGTTCCTATACTCTGTCCGTATCACCTTCAAATATAGGAGGTAAAAACGACTAACCCACAAAACATGAGAGGAAGAAAGCTTTCCATGGATTAAGTTAATCACCAAGTAATTTGTGTAAAACTTTAAGTATATGAAAAATTCAGAGAGGGGAGATTTTAGTGTAGAAAGAGCAAGTTAGAAACATTATTTGGACTTGAGTTTGGCCTCAAAGGGTATGTAGACCTTGTGCAGGCAGAAATAAAGGGAAAGTACTTCCCTTGAACTTCAGATCGCAGAAGCCGTAGAGGTTTACTGTGGCTTGTTGGAGACCCTGCAGATACCTGTGATTCGCACCCAGGAACTAGTCTGTATGTTACTGGTGAAGGCATTAGCCAGGACTCTGAACCTGCTGGTGTTCTTTCCTCCACTCCTCATCTCTGCTTCTTATGCAGAAAGGGAGAGGTTGTGACTAAAGGAGTATGTGGTAATTTACACAGTAGAAGAAAAAGCTTAACAATTAAATGTCTGGAAGGACAGAAACTGGAGGATTTCTGGAGGCCTGAGCAAATGGAACTTAGCTTTCAAGCTGTCTTGGTTTCTCCCCATGTGATGACTTCATTCTTGGACCAGTCCCTCTCCACAAAGTAGGTGACCCCTGGTAGCTTCTTCCTTACATCCTAAAAACTCCCCTGGTCCTTCTGTTCAAAATATCTCAGCGAAGGCCTCTGAATAGCCAAGGGACCAGCTTGTTACTAGAAGAGGGAATAAGGTGCTGGGCAGACAAAAAAGTGAAGATATCCAATAAATGGATGACTAGAGGGCCATTTTCTTTCAGCTTATATGTATGAATTTTGGTGAGAGTTTATCCTGAAGCAAAGCCTTATACATGGAAAACAGGATGGCTAGGTGGGAGTACAAAAAAAGAAAGAGAAGCTACAGAGCAAGTGTTCTCAGAGTGTGGTTTCTAAATCAGCAGCAGCATCACCTGGAGCGTGTGAAAAATAGAAATTCTTGGGCTCCACCCTAGACTCACTGAATCAGAAGCTTTGGGGGCAGCTCACCAACCTGTGTGTTAACAACTGTCCAGATAATTCTGTTGCCTGCTATAGATTGATCCTAACATAACAAGCCCATTTAAAAAGTTACTTACGAGCTTTGTGATCTTGAGCAATTTATTTAACATCTTTATACTTTCAAGGTAGGTGCTAATGTTGGGGCTTTCCTCACAGAGTTTAGAGGATTAGCACAAGTACAAGAATGCGTATAACAGTATCTGGCACAAAATGAACATTATTTAATTTTTTCTATTATCATTGTTAGAACTTGATGTTTGAAAGAAAGATACATATAAAAGGTGGTTTCCAATTCTGGGAAAAGTACGAATTGTCTCTTACTGATGGATCAAATTGTCTATATTATTCTTACATTGATCTTAGAGTCAAGCTGTTCAGAGGAATCACCTCCTGACTTCCATAGTATCGATACTTTATTTTTCAGTTGAAAATCAGTGTTATTGCCGTTTTTCTTAAAGAATACTTTCACATTGTCCTTCACTGATAAATAATTTACCTTTACTGAGCCTCTTTCCTGATGATAGTTTCTGTGATGATTAGAAATAACATATGTAAGGCTTTTTACCATATATGATGTGTTCGGTGAATGTGTTGTTGTCTAGTCACTAAGTCACGTCCTATTCTTTTGTGAACCCATGGACTGTAGGCCCACCAGCCTCCTCTGTCTATGGGATTTCCCAGTCAATAATACTGGAGTGAGTTGCCATTCCCTTCTCCAGGGGATTTTCCCAACTCAGGGATCAAAGCAGGTCTCTTGGCAGGCAGATTCTTTGACCACTGAGCCACCTGGGAAGCCCTCAGTAATATATACATATCTATATACATCTATATACATATATATGTATATAACTGAGTATATATATTCTTTTTCATCTTCTTTTCTATTATAAGCTATTACACGGTATCAAATATAGTTCCCTGTGCTATATAATAGGCCCTTGTTGTTTATCTGTTTCATATATAGTACTGTGTCTGTTAATCCCAAACTTATGCCCCCGTGTTCCCTTTCAGTCACCATAAGTTTGTTTTCTACATCTCTGAGTCTGTTTCTGTTTTGTAAATAAGTTCCCTTGTCTCATTTTTTTAGATTCCGCATATAAGTGATATCATATGATATTTGTCTTTCTCTGATTTACTTAGTATGATAAGCTCTATGGCATTGTATCACTCTTTTTGTGACTGAGTAATATTCCATTGTATAAATGTACCACATCTTCTTTATCCATTTGTTTGTCAGATATTTAGATTGCTTCCATGTCTTGGATATTGTAAATAGTGTTGCTACGAACATTGGAGTGCGTGTAGTTTTTCAAATTAACATTTTTGTCTCTTCTGAATATATGCCCCAGAAGTGGGATTACTGGTAACTCAGTTTTGCTTTTTAGGGAACTTCCATACTGTTCTATGTAGTAGCTGTATACCAATTTACATTCCCACCAACAGTGTAGAAGAATTCCCTTTTCTCTACATCCTCTCCAGCATTTATTATTTGTAGACTTGTTGATGTCTTTCTTCTTACTCTTATCTTCCTTTCTGTACATCACAACCCAGGCACCAGTAGTACTGGACCCAATGCAATGCAAGATGAGTTCTAAAATATTGTGTTTGTGAAAGTGAAAGTGTTGGTCGTTCAATCATGTCCAACTCTTTGCAACCCCACATACTGTAACCTGCCAGGCTTCTCTGTCCATGGAGTTCTCCAGGCAAGAATACTGGAGTGGATAGTCATTCCCTTCTACAGGGGATCTTCCCGACCCAGTTATCAAACCCCAGTCTACCGCATTGCAGGCAGATTCTTACCATCTGAGCCACCAGGGAAGTTTTTTTTTAATTATAATATAAAAATCAAAGACATCTAGTATTTATATATGCAAAGAAAAGCCAAGTTCGGTTTAATTTTTCATGTATTTTTTATTTACCTTTTTTCAATCATAAATATTTTCCTGAAATAAATTAGAACAACAGAGCCCAGCATTGGTCATTTATATCAAAATAGGTTGACAGTAAACTCCTGATAATGTCTTCAATTAATTTTTTATCCATGGAATTTTCTCAACTCAGAGGGTTTTTTTTTTTTTTTTTTTTTCCCGTATATATTGAACCTAATGCCTTTTTTCCTACCTGAACTTAAATTGTTGAAGAGAGGTGAATTTACTCTGAAGAGACAGGAGTGGCCGAAGGAGCTGATGGTGACTGGTGTGAAGCCTAGCCCTGGCTCGTCACCCCTAGCCTGCTTTCTGATGCCACTGTCTGCCTCTCGTGTCTCATCACCCGTGGTATATGGCACATGGTTGCCTCTTGCATTATAGGCACAAGGCAAATCTCTGTTGAGTTGGCAAGTGAAACCCACTTAAAGATTTTTTTTTTTTTTTTTGTGGCTTGTAGGCCTTTCGAGGGAAGATAGTATAAAAGATGATATCTTCCCAAGGGTCCCCAAAGTCATATTTAAAGTTTGAAGGAAATATGACTTTGCCTTTATGGCTGGATAACTATTCCTTAGGTGAGGAAGGCAGCTAATAAGGTAAAATAACTATAGAATTTGCTCAATGAGGAGCTATCACACCTGGTAAATGGCTTCCCTAAGTCCAAGGCCTCCCCTCCTCTCTGTTTTAGAATAATGAGCTCGTGAATACCGCTTGCCAGGTGGGTACAAGATACTATTATCACCACAGCTATCTCTTTTCATATTCATTTTAACATATCTTCACAAGTATTATAATTTTCCTACCTGATAAAGAAGTGTTAAGAGAATCTTACTCTTTATTTTTTTAATAGTATAAAAGAGGAAAAGTGTTCAATCCCTTTTGAAAGGTTATGATTCAATTAGAATTATATTAGGAAGCATATACTCAGGTATCTCAAATCCCTCTTTTTGATAATGGCATTATTTTATTCTAAGGCTAAATTTTTAGAATTCATTTTTTAACATGTTAATTACAAACTGATAATGTAATATCTCTATCATGGCATATCTTTAAAAAAATGAAATACTGATTCTCAGATACAACCTTAGACTGTAGTAAAAATGAATTGTTAACTTCAAGATTTTTCTATAGGTTAATTTTTGGTCATGATAATAGAAAGTAACACCTATGATAATAGATATAATTAACTCTACCAAAATTTGAGACTGAGAAAAGGATATTAAGAAGATATTTCATTAATAATGTCCCATTAGCATACAGTACTTAAAATTTAAACCTTATTTCATTACACTAGAGATGTCTTTTTATTAAGATGCTCTTTAAGAGGGTCAGCATATCTGTGTATTTATAACTGGGAGTTAAACCAGCATAAAGCAAAAGTCAGCTGGGAAAATACTCAGAGATTTGTCCTGGGTACATTTCTCAATTTTGGCTGAATTCAAATGTAAGCCATTCTTTGATTGGCATCTTCAAATAACAGTGGCTACATCAGGAGTCAGATACTCTCTCTCTCATGTTCTCAGTCAGGTAAACAAAATAACAAAGAGAGAAAATAGGAGAGGGACAGGAGTATTGTACCCAAGTATCTACCCTTGGCAAATGGATGAGAAGTCTGATCCCTTGTTGTTGTAATACTGACAGCTGCTGCCAGAGAAGATGGGATGGAGTGTGGGAGAATTTTGTTATCATTTAGCAGTACATTTAGGTAGCACCCAGTGGAGCCGGTGTTGGCCCCAAAATCATAAAAGGGTAATAATAGAAGCAGATTCTTTTTAGTTTCTCACTGAGCCAGAAGAATAGCTTCAAGATGACTTTATCTCCACCCGTTTCAGCCAGTGTATGTGAAGCAAGAAGATATTTGCTATGTGCACCCCGCCAAAGGGAATAGCAAATTTCCAAGTCACATGGGGGCTGAGGGTGGGTTGTGAGCATTTATTCTCTCCATAGGTATAGTTGTCTTAGACCATAATTACCAATCCTCTCAGTGGGTGCAAAATTAAGCATAACAACTCTCTTGGCCTAAAACAGAAAGAAGATACAGAAAATGCAGCTATGGTCTGCACTGCTAGTATTATACTAGCAATTCAGTCTTTTCTAATCGAGTGACTTGGTCATCATGTCCCACTATCAAAGCAGTGGCCACTTAGTACTAATCTGTGTGTTTATGTAAGTTCATGAGCAGCAAGAGGGTTAGTTATTACTCCTCAGTTTATTTTCTCACCATACCCAGGGCCTATGTCTTAGTGGGCAGAGTAGTCTCTAAATCTTTCAAGACCTTTTATCATACGGAATGAGTGATGAGATTATGAAGTAGAACCCATTCTTCTTGCAAGGGGAAGTAGAAATTTCTAGAAGATATTATAATACAAGTCTCCTCAGTGAGAGGAAGATCTTGAGACCTGCTCATCCGACTTCTGCTCAAGTCAGGTAAACCAAGGCAGAGGGCCTTAACAGGTTATCAATGAGAACGAAAGGCTTCAGTGGATCTGGGAAGCTCTTAGAATTACATGCAAGGCATTGTTTCTGTGAACATAGGTGCATAGCTTTTGAGGTTCTAAAAAAGATGATGACCACACACAGAGAAACAAAACCAATGTTTTCAAGGGTTGACACAGCTAAGCAGCAGTGGAAGGTCTTAGAGTGGATCTAAGATCCACTAAGTAGATCTAAAAATCTAAGATCTTAGAGTGAACCATTAAACTTTATAAATGTTCAAGCTTAGAGATGGAGCCTATTAAATAACAGTGATATTTTAAGTAGTTTACAGGTCTTTGATATAATGCTTATGGTTGTTTCTCCCGAAGATATTAATATTAAAATTGATGTATTTTATTAAATATGACAGTTAAAATTGGCATTTAATGGTTAATGTTAAATTCATTTACTATTAGTATTTTACTAAAGAAGTTTTTTTATGGCCAGGGAAAAAAGTCAAATAAAATAAGTTAAGAGCAGTTGGTATTGTCTCTGACACTTAACCAGTGTTTCTCATTTTGAAGTCATTCTTCACAGTAGACACTATGATAAATAATGAGAATGCAATATAAGGGGGAAAATGTCTGCCTTTAAGATTAAAGTTTGAGGAGACAATGCCCAAACTAGTAATTATAAATGATATAGCAAGTGCTGAAATAAAGGTACGTGCAGTGAAATAGGGAGGATCATAGAAAACAGGCAACTCAGCTGGCCTAGAACCCGAGGCCAGGCTTCTCAGAGGAGGTGGTCATAACATCACACATTTATACAGCCCTTACTAGCTCTCAGGAACTGCTCTTGTATTTATTCAGTTAAACCTTGTACGCTGGTGAAGCATAAAGATATTAAGGAATTTGTGGAAAGTTAGTAGGGAGCAGGGTCAGGATTTGAATTCAGGCCCTCAGGTCTCACAATTCCCTGTTAACTGCTATGCTACCTCTTACGCTTCTTGTAGTGGTGCTAGAAGTAGCAGCATGCTGCGTAATAAAACGTGGAGGGGACTTCCTGGCAGTCCAGTGGTTAAGACTTTGCCTTCCGAGGCAGGGGGTGTGAGTTTGACCCCCGGTTGGGAAACTAACCCATGCCTCATGGCTTAAAAAACCAAAACATCAGATGAAAACGATAACAAATTCAATAAAGACTTTAAAAATCATCTGCATCAAAAAAAAGTAAAAGAGAGATGGGGGAACAAACAAAAATAGGGAAAGAGCTAAAGAGAGGGGGAGCCCAACCTCCATCTTCGAAGAGTTTGAACATTTCCTGAATTCAGATTCAGTTAGCTTTTTGAGGCTCCGCATTTCCCATAGTTCTGTTTTCATCCTCTCACCGTGCAGAAAAGGGGTCCTGAAGTTTATGTGCGGGGTATCTCATTGTCCACATATCCAGATGTTCATGTATCCCTTGGGTCTGGTTGCACTTTAACTCAACTTCAGAGTTCTTCACTTCCTCCTGTTAGTCCTCCAGTCACTCAGTTTATTTTAAAGTTTTATTTCACCCTATCCGTTTTGGGTGGTACATATAGAAACTTCGTCAAAAGAGATAAGGTATTGAATTCCGTTTTGAAAAGTAAGGTAGAAATATTCTTTGTCTCTGCCTCAAGTGCCTCCCTAGCCATATAGATGTGGGAAATACATAAAGTTATGAAAATAATGCTGTGGGAAGAGCGAGAGGGAACAGCTTTGATTTCTTCGTGGTGAGTGTGACAAAAAGCCATGCCTGCAGGTCCTCCATGATTTCCGTCTACTAACCAGGCTCCCATAACAATGAAGGGATACAGGGTTTGCATCCGGTTCCTTTCCCTGCTGTGTGGCTCCTTGGAACAGGTGCTCAGAGAGGCACAGGGCTCCTTCTGGCCGCTGGAACACTAGAGTGGTCTCTGCAGCCTCGCCTGCTCTCAGGAAGTGACTTGGGTACTGGGAAGGTTCTGCTTGTTATTTGTTCCTAAGCAGTGTCTGCTGACTCCTTATTGCAATATTGTTAAAAAGTTCTCTTTACTGGAACAAATATCTTCCATTTGGATTATGTCATGAATTTCATCCGGCAAAATGAGACTTTCAATAGCTTTTGTGTGTCGCCTCTTTTTTTAACATCGCTTGTCTGGTGGCACCAAGAATACTTCCTTGCTGAAAATGGATCCATTTACAGTCAATAATAGGGTGGCTAGTGTTCGTTTTTTCTTGGGAAAACGAAAATGTGCACCTTTTATCCTATTATACTGATCCACCAGCTTCAGATTATCTGATTTTGCTAGCTTCTCATTTTCTCCTGTATCTTAATGCTATCATTAACAAGAATTCTGTTGCTAATGGTTTTGGAAAATAATATGTGTACTTTCAGCTGCACCCCACATTTTTATGGTCTGTCTGATTTAGCTGGACTTTGATATTTATTCCAAAAGCTGCTTTGTTGCAGATCAAATGTGAGGAGCTTTAATGTCCTAGATTTATTTTCAGTGTCCTTATTTTTGCTACAAGATAATGGAGTTAATATTTTAACTATTAGTTACTGGGTGAATAGCACTTCTAAGTATATAATTTATAGTATATATCCTCTGAGTGATATATCTATATGTGTGTGTGTGTGTGTGTGAAGTGAAGTGAAAAGAAGTTGCTCAGTTGTGTCCGACTCTTTGCAACTCCATGGACTGTAGCCTACGAGGCTTCTCCATCTATGGGAATTTTCCGGGCAAGATACTGGAGTGGGTTGCCATTTCCTTCTCTAGGAGATCTTCCCGACCCAGTGATTGAACCCAGGTCTCCCGCATTATAGGCAGACGCTTTACTGTCTGAGCCACCAGGGAAGTCCGTGTGTGTGTCTGTATGTATGTGTATATAAGGGGCTTCCCTGGTGGCTCAGTGGTTAAGAATGTGCCTGCAGTGCAGGAGACCTGGGTTCTATCCCTGGGTCAGGAAGATCCCCTGGAGGAGGGCATGGCAACCCACTCCGACATTCTTGCCTAGAGAATCCCATGGACAGAAGAGCCTGGCAGGCTGCAGTCTATGGGGTCGTACAGAGTCGAACACGACTGAATCGACTAAGCAGCAACAGCATGTGTATATAAATATAAATAGAAGAGAGAGATTTTCTATTTTTAAAAACAAAAGATCTATGAATATCTGTGAATTTTTTAATGATAGAGTATTTTCTAAAGTATAATTTTACTTTTTAAACACAAAAAAATGTGTCTTAGTCTGTTGTATCACTATGCTTTATAAAGTTTCCACTTCATCATTGTTTTTATATCCTTTTGCACACATTTTCTATTTTAGAAATAACTTTGAAATCTATTTTGTCAAAATACTGACAAGAATGTATATATAATACTGTAATCATTTGTCTGTTGACTTACATATTTATTGTTTTGATGGGATTAAGTATGAAATCTTTTTGTTTTTTATTTTTTTTTTTTAGCTATTTCTAGGGATTGCATACTTTTTTTTTTTTAACTAGTATTTTTGAGTGTCTACCTTGTGCTGGATTCTTCAGGTACTATAGTGAATAAACTGGACATAGTCTCTGAACTCAAGGAAATCATTTTACATTTCTGATGAGTGTGCCTAAAGAACTCTAATTATTCTTTAGGTATTTTTTGAGGACAAGTTCTTCTTTTGCCCAGGGAAAATGTATAGATACATAATAATTCATTTACCTTAGCAATTCCCAACAGACATTCCATATTTCTTCCAAAAATGAAAAAAAAAATCTTAAATAAATTTTGTGACCTTGGAAAATGGGGAGTTTTTTTTTTAAGTCATTGATGTTTTATATATGTAAATATATGTTTTATATATATATAAGAGCACCTCTTTAGTTGACTTGCTAAGACTAAAATCCAAGTTTTCTAATGCCTAGAGAGTGCTTTTCAACCACGAAGGTTTTTAATTAGATCCCTCAGGTAGTAGTCTCAAACTTTTCTGTGCAGAAAACTCACTTGGGGCATTTGCTTAAAAGAGATCTGGAGATGACCTAGGAATTTGCACTTTTAATAAAACACAAGGTCCTGGACCACTGTGTCCTATGACAGCCATGGATGGACTTCAGGTGGTCCTGTTCAGCCCTGAAGCTATGACTACATGATTTTTTTTTTTCAATAAGAGAGTCTAGAAGAATTTTGAAGACTTTCATTAGTTTCTCAGAAAATCCTGAAAAATAACAAGATGCTATATGGCATTGTCGACTCAATGGACGTGAGTCTGAGCAAACTCTGGGAGATAGTGAAGGACAGGGAAGCCCAGTGTGCTGTAGTCCATGGGGTTGCAAAGAGTCAGACGCTACTGAGCAACCCAAACAGCAACAGCAATTGGGAGCAAGAGTTTATGAGTGGAAAAAGTAGCAATAAGAACCCCCAAGGAAAGGCCTAAAATGGGGGAAACACTACACAGCAGCTGTAGATACTCAAGTGGGATTGTAAACCAGACCCCAGAACAATGTCCCCTCAGCTGCTGTTTGAGAAAATCTTAGAAGTTGACTGACATGTTGGTGAACTGGTGTTCATTGGTCAAAAAAGCTAGAGAAACATTAAATCTTTAACATTTTTAATTTATTATAGAACTACATAGACTTTAGTATACTAATTTGCACTGTGAATAACTTTTATTTTATATTTTTTTTGGCTATGCTCTGTGGCTTGTGAAATCTTAGTTCCCCTAGATCAGGGATTATTGAACCCAGGCCCCTAGCAGTTAAGAGAGCAGAGTCCTAACCATTGTACTACCAGGGAATTCCTTGTGAATCACTTTAGAGAATATTTCAGTTCAGTTCAGTCGCTCAGTCGTGTCTGACTCTTTGAGACCCCCAGCACGCCAGGCCTCCCTGTCTATCACCAACTCCGGGAGTTCACTCAAACTCACGTCCATCTAGTCGGTGATGCCATCCAGCCATCTCATCCTCTGTTGTCCCCTTTTCCTCCTGCCCCCAATCCCTCCCAGCATCAGAGTCTTTTCCAATGAGTCAGCTCTTCGCATGAGGTGGCCAAAGTACTGGAGTTTCCGCTTTAGCATCATTCCTTCCAAAGAACACCCAGGGCTGATCTCCTTCAGAATGGAGTGGTTGGATCTCCTTGCAGTCCAAGGGACTCTCAAGAGTCTTCTCCAACACCACAGTTCAAAAGCATCAATTCTTTGGTGCTCAGCTTTCTTCACAGTCCAACTCTCACATCCATACATGACTACTGGAAAAACCATAGCCTTGACTAGCCGGACCTTTGTTGGCAAAGTAATGTCTCTGCTTTTCAGTATGCTATCTAGGTTGGTCATAACTTTCCTTCCAAGGAGTAAGCATCTTTTAATTTCATGGCTGCAGTCACCATCTGCAGTGATTTTAGTATGTAGTAATTCCTGAATCTATCTGATCATAGAACCCCTTTCTAATGGTTACATCTTTGAGAAATGCCTTTAACAAAGGGAAAAACACTAATCGCTGAGTGCAGCACAGAAATAAGTAACTGTCTTCAAAACCTTGTCATGAAGAAAAGTTTAAAATGTGTCCTTAATATTCTAAATGATAGATAGAATTTTATATTTTAGAAAAAAATTAGTAAAATATATAGGGGGAAAATGCCCTCAGCTATATGGTTATTTTTATTTTTTACATGAACTTATTCATTGTTAGTTGATAGTGAATTTAATGCTGTCTTGCTCTAAAGTGCAAATTTAGTTTTTTCCTTTATACTTTTCTTAGGATTTAGGAGAAATTTGTATTTCCTAAGAATCATAGAGCTCATTCTATAGTAAAACAATAATCCTTGTTTCATACATTTTATAACTATAATTGGTGGCCAGCTAAACATAGTTGCCTGTGTGTAAACATTTATGTCCCAGATTTCTTGAAGTAAGACAGTTCTACAGTGATAAAACAGAAAAACCAAATAGGTAAAGACCAGATCAGCTTAAAGGGGGAAAGCAAACTCCTGGATTGATTGCATCCAGATAAGGTTTAATGGAGAGGTGATTTGGAGGAGAAGAGCAAATTGAAACTTGAAAGAAAGAAAAGGAGATTAATTCAGTGAAGGCAAAAGCAGAAGGAACTCCTGCTGGGGAAAACCCCATCCTAGCGTGGTTAACAGAGAAATATAGATATGCTTGGGCAGATAGAAATCATGAACTGAGGTGTGATGATTAAAACAGTGTTGTTAGATACTGTGGGGAAGAATCAGCTTCAGCATCAGTCCTTCCAGTGAATATTCAGGACTGATTTCCTTTAGGATTGACTGGTTTGATCTCCTTGCAGTCCCAAGGACTCTCAAGAGTCTTCTCCAACACCACAGTTTGAAAGCATCGATTCTTCGGTGCTCAGCCTTCTTTATAGTTGTCTAAATCAGAAACTAACAGTTATGCAATAAATAACATTAGGTTTTAGACCTTATTCAGTTCAGCTTAATTCAGTCACTCAGTCGTGTCCGACTCTTTGAGACCCCATGGATGTAATTCTTTGGCGCTCAGCTTTATAGTCCAACTCTCACATCTATACATGACTACCAGAAAAACCATAGCTTTGACCAGATGGACCTCTGTTGGCAAAGTAGTGTCTCTGCTTTTTAATACGCTGTCTAAGTTGGTCATAACTTTTCTTTCAAGGAGCAACTGTCTTTTGATTTCATGGCTGCAATCACCATCTGCAGCGATTTTAGAGCACCCCAAAATAAAGTCTCTCACTGTTTCCCCATCTATTTGCCATGAAGTGATGGGAATGGGTGCTGTGATCTTAGTTCTCTGAGTTTTAAGGTAACTTTTTCACTCTCCTCATTCATTTTCATGAAGAGGCTCTTTAGTTTTTCTTCGCTTTCTGCCATAACTGTGGTGTCATCTGCGTGTGAGAGGTTATTGATATTTCTCTTGGCAGTCTTGAATCCACCTTGTGCTTCATCCAGCCCAGTGTTTCGCATAATGTTCTCTGCATAGAAGTTAAATAAGCAGGGTGACAATGTACAGCCTTGACGTACTCCTTTCCCAATTTGGAACCAGTCTGTTGTTCCATGTCCAGTTCTAACTGTTGCTTCTTGACCTGCATACAGATTTCTCAGGAAGCAGGTCAGGTGGTCTGGTATTCCCATCTCTTGAAGAATTTTCCACAGTTTGTGGTGATCCACACAGTCAAAGGCTTTGTCATAGTCAATAAACAGAAATAGATGTTTTTCTGAAACTTTTTTGCCTTTTCAATGATCCAACAGATGTTGGCAATTCATTCTCTGGTTCCTATGCCTTTTCTAAATCCAACTTAAACATCTGGAGGCTCACGGTGCACATACTGTTAAAGCTTGGCTTGAAGAACTTTGAGTATTACTTGGCTAGCGTGTGAGATGAGTGCAATTGTGCGGTAGTTTGAGCATTCTTTGGCATTGTCTTTCTTTGGGATTAGAATGAAAACTGACCTTTTCCAGTCCTGTGGCCACTGCTGAGTTTTCCAAATTTGTTGGCATATTGAGTGCAGCACTTCACAGCATCATCTTTTAGGATTTGAAATAGCTCAACTGGAATTCCATCACCTCCGCTAGCTTTGTTCATAGCGATGCTTCCTAAGGCTCACTTGGCTTCCCAATCTAAGATGTCTGGTCTAGATGAGTGATCATACCATCATGGTTATCTGGGTCATGAAGATCTTTTTTGTATAGTTCTTCTGTGTATTCTTGCCACCTCTTCTTAATATCTTCTGCTTCTGTTAGGTCCATACCATTTCTGTCCTTTATTGTCCCCATCATTGCATGAAATGTTCCCTTGGTATCTCTAATTTTCTTGAAGAGATCTCTAGTCTTTCCCATTCTATTGTTTTCCTCTATTTCTTTGCATTGATCAGTTAGGAAAGCTTTCTTATCTCTCCTTGCTATTCTTTGAAACTCTGCATTCAAATGGGTATTTCTTTCCTTTTCTCCTTTGCCTTTCACTTGTCTTTTTTCAGCTATTTGTAAGGCCTCCTCAGACCACCATTTTGCCTTTTTGCATTTCTTTTTTTGGGGGATGGTCTTGATCACTGCCTCTTGTACTATGTCATGAACTATGAATCCACAGTTCTTCTTGCACTCTGTCTATTAGATCTAATCCCTTGAATCTATTTGTCACTTCTACTATATAATTGTAAGGGATTTGATTTAGGTCATACCTGAATGGATGGTCTATTGGCTTTCCCTACTTTCTTCAAAGGTCTTCCTTACTCAGATTTCACCAAATTACCCTAATAATGTTCTTTATAATAAGATAAAATACTGATCATGTATTGATTTCAGTTGTCATATCTTTTTAGACTCCTTTTGACTAGAACATTTTCTAGTCTTTGTGTTTCCTAACATGACACTTTTGAGGAATACGTCAGCTTTTTGGTAGAAAATCCCTCAGTTTACTTTTATCTTATACTTCCTTGTGACTAGATTCAAATTATGCCATACCTTAAAAAAAAAGAAAAAAAGAATTGTATAAGATATGATTTTGCAACAGCAAATCACATTTCCTATTAATAACTCTGCATCATTTAACATAATTACTTAATTGTCATGTTTGCATCAAACAATACACTTATCTCTAGCTTCCCAGTGGGGGAGGGGAATGATTCTCCTAGGAGATTTTATCTGTATTTACTAAAGAAAAAACTTGATTTAATCATTAAGGATCTTGTTAATTTTGATGGCTTAAGGAGTCATAGATTGTTCTAATATTGAATGAGAAAACATATAACATGTTCAATATTTTTGATCTACTCTTTTTACAGTTACTCCTGAATACCCACAGAAAGGAAGAAACTTCTTCCTCTCCTTAGATGAACTCAAGTTCTTATCACAGCTAGTAAAATCATTTTTGAAGTTGGAAAAAAATGTCCAGGAGTTGTTTGAAGAAATGTTCTTATGGCTCCGGATACCCAGGAATACTTCAGGTAAAATGCTCTTCTGCACATCTATAATTCTCTCTGTTTTTGCCTCCTGCTAATTGAATCTATACCATTACCTGAAAAAACATATATATGTGGTAGAATTTACAATAAATATTAAGTATAAAGCACACTGTGGAATTACATTTTTATCCTTTGTATGTTGTCAATGGATTAAGAAATTCATTGAATAGTTTGAATTAAAAAATCATTGTAAGTAAATCTTGGATCATTATCTTTAACTAAAATTAGATCAACATTTTTTTTAAACTCAAAGAAACACAACCTGGCCTATGGAAAGAACAAGCACACTGGATGATCTAGTAGTACCTTTTTTTGTTGCCTGATGACCTTGAGCAAAATATTAGTTTCCTTAGACCACCATTTTGTCATCTTTAAAATGATAGTATAGGACTAAATCAAGTTTCTCTTTATTTTCTTTCAGAATTTGGTACTTTAGATTCCAATATACTATGTAGAATTTTGAGAATTTAATGATTTAATGAATGCAAAATATTTAAGGGAATGTCTAGCATATCATAAGCAGTAAATATGAGTTGTTACCATTGTAATTATAGTTATACAGTAAGTTATTTTTAGTTAGTCTTAACAAAATTCTTTTTTAAAAAACTGCTATGTGTGTTCGAATACTATTTGTAACATTAAAGGTAGAATTCAGAGGCACAATGGGTTAAGGCACATTTTCTGTTTTCATATCTGTATTTATAAAGATTTTCATACATATCGGAGTGAGTTATCCAAAGTTCTCTTTTACATAATGTGCCATGTTATTTTAAGGAGAATAAATGTAAATAGTGGCTGCATTTGCAAAACAAAGTGAGGGAAGCAAGTGATTAACAATTAATCTACAAACTGCAAAACCAACTTCCAAACCTGATTTCTTAGTGAAGAATTACATTTAGTTTAATGTATTTCTTTGTTTACCTAGCCTAGGTAGATAATGTTAGAAAAGTTATAGAACTGGAGTTTACTTTATATTAAGCATAGCTTACTGGCCTTCTGTGTTTCAGGTTAAGCTTAAATAGCACTATTAAATCATAAAATAAATAATGTAGATCATTTTTTCCCCCAAATTTGGTTGTAGTTTGAAAAAAAATATAGAATATAGATTTCTGAATCTGACAAAAATCAAATGAGAAAAATAATGAAAACATAGAATAGATATGAAAATTAAAAGAATGAAAGGTTAGATTTATTAGGAGGTAATGTGAGCCCTAAGGATCTAGAGGATTCTTAGATCTAGAGGATCTAAGGGGATCTTCTAGATGGAACTGACCAGATCAAAGAGAGATCTGAATAGAGAAATATGACGTTCTGATTTTTATTGACTTGTTGGTGCCACAAGCAGCTGGCACTTGGTGTGGTGCGCATCCATCATGCCTGGCCAGATTTGGCATCTCTCATCCACATCTCTTGTAGATCTTTTCTGAGGTATGGTTTAAGAAACAGGGTGAACTCCAAAGTATCTAGATCCCTATCCATTTTGATTCATCTTATATTAGTCTTAGGCAAGGCCCTTGAAATAACTCAGTTCTGAGAACTTTATTCTTCTTAAGGGAAGCATAAATTCAAACCTAAAATTGTATAGTAGAGGTATTGTAAAGATATAAAACTTAAATAGCCAACAATTGAAGCAAAGATTTGACATATACTGATTTCAGGAAAGGAAAATAAGAAAAAGCTGGTTCAACAGCACTGGATTGAGATCAAGCAGTGTTGAGACTTGCAAATGCTGTGCATGAGAGCAATAATTAGGTTCATTGAATAAAATTAACAGAGAAAATATATAATTATTCCACAATATACTGAGTGAGTGAGTGAAAGTTTCCCAGTTGTGTCCGACTCTTTGTGACTCCATGGATTGTAGCCCACCAGGCTCCTCTGTCCATGGAATTCTCCAGGCAAGAAAACTGGAGTGAGTTGCCATGCCCTCCTCCAGGGGATTTTCCTGACCCAGGGATCAAACCTGTATCTCCTGCATTTCAGGCAGATTCTTTACCGTCTGAGCCACCAGGGAAGTCTTACCCCAAATTTGTCATCACCTAAACAGCTTGGCAGATAAAAGAAACTTCAGTATCATTTTAATAATACGTATTATAGGAAGACATTTGTGTGTTACCAAACATAGTACATGGAAGGAAATTTGAAGAATGACTATAAGAAATGTCTAAGTATTAGAACATCTTGTTATGAAATATGTGTTCTTCATTCATATATTTTTGTAACAAAGCCAAGATTTAATCTAACATAACTTCATGTAAATGACTTCCTGAAAAGAATATCTTGAGGGAAATCTTTAAGAAAAAATTTAAATCTTTTATTCAGTGTAGCCACATTAATCAATTCTTATCAAAAGACTTGGCTTCTTCAATCCCAAAGGAAACGATTTTTGAACGATTAAAAAAAACAGATGAATCTTAGGTTATCCTGATAGTTAATGCTTTGCTTAGAAAACTTGTGTGGGAGAGAAGGTGGTTCAGATCAAGTCATTTGGTTTTTGTGTATTTATTTTGATTGGAGCATATTTTGCTAATAAAGATCTTGGAAGGAGTTGCCTACTATGTCTATGTAACCAAAACAATATGATGAAAAACAAGGTTTTTTTATTCCTTGTCCAGATGTTTTAAAAATATCCAGGTGTTTAACATCACACAGAGAAAATATAAAGATGATTAACCAAATGTTTTACTCTTTTACTTTGATGTTTACTACTATATTGTATATTTAGCCAAATTGGCAGTGCTTTTAGGAATTTGAATTTGACACGATAGATTTTTGTAGAGACACAAGACATATTTTCTGAGAAAGAAAGGATATTTAGTTATGATATTTACTTGCTTTTGTTTGGTCATGATTCTATGGTTTTCTCTTTTGGTCATTTCAGAAAAATGATATGATATTATTTGACTGCTGTGGTATCTTACTGTATTTCTTTTAGGTCATCTTATCTTATGGCGTGGCCTCAGGTTTAATTTATGGAGCGCTTCGAATACTCCTTCAGAATAAAGCTGCTCTTCGGGCAGTTCCTCAAATTTTCCAAAGGTGGCATCTGAGATTTATCTAAACCAGGAGGTTTCTTGGCCCTCATTTTTTCTTTAGCCCCAGCAATGACAAAGAGCAATGGCTGCTTCAATTGGATGTAAGAAGAACACTTAGGGTTTGTCTCAGAAGAATCAAAGATTTCAGATCTTCTGAAAGATTGTTTGTACTCTTAGGGGGTCTTAAGAGGGGTCAAATGGCTTCTAAGAGTTCCTTAGCTAGATGGTTACGGGCTTGTATTAGGGAGGCGTATGTAGTTAAGGTAAAGAGGCTCCTAGGGTTTGTAAAGCTCATTACACTAGGACTTTAGCTGTTTCTTGGGCAGAGAGGTCGAAGGCTTCCACATTGGAAATTTGCAAGGTGGCCACCTGGGCTTCTCTTCATACTTTTCATAGTATTATCTCTTGGATGTAGTCTCTTCTACAGATTCAGCTTTTGGTGGGAGGTTGCTTGTGAGCCAGAAAAGAACAGTGAAGAAAAGAAAGACTCGTAGTTCCCACTCAGAGCTGCCAACAAGGCAAGTTGCTTTGTAGTGCGCACAATGGGAGCCTATGAAGACCAATTTGGGTGTGAAAGTGGATGTCACAGAGAAGCACTGCCAACCTCTACTCTCCATGAAAGAAAGCAGCAGTGTGGATGCTAACCAGAAGTGTAAAATGAACCACAGCGAACTCCGTAGGGAGAGGCTGTTCTGCAGCTGGCATCCCTGTGACCCTCTGCACTCTACTGAGGGCCTTTATCTGGGCATGTTCTTAAAGAAACCACTGTTGATTGCATGCAAATAACTATGCTTTAAAACGATGAGCCAAAAAGGGGGTACCTTTTCTAGACAATGTTAATAAGTGTATAGCTTGTCCAATATTAATTTTAGATAGGTGAAATAATTTGTTAAATGTTCAAAGAGCTCATAACATTTGACAGTGTCAAATTTTGAAATTGACCATTTTGAATTCCAAACAAAAATAAAAATGCCACAATCTGTTAAAATCGTGAGATATCCTACTAGTCTAGATTCAGTGTTACTAATCCTGCCTTAAAATAATCCTTTTGGCTTCTCTGTATACGATTAAATTTTTAAAAATCTTTTTAATTGGAAGGGGAGAAGATTATGCTATATAGGTTATCATATTTGCTCAATAATTCTTTTTCTATCTTACTATAGAATTGCTCACCAGCAAAAGAAGTCTTGGGAAGCTTATCTTATTTTTTAATTCATTTTGAAAATAGGCAGATGGTTTTTATAAACATCAAAGCCCATTACTTTGAGTGAATAAACATAATGTATTTGGAAATGAAATGATAAATACAAGCTAATTAAACTTTTTCATGTTTTAAACTATAGCTATACAATGACAAATAGTTATTTCCAAGAGTAGATCTGCAAAACTTGTACTTTGAATTAATGTTATTTTTCCAGGGTAAATATCTTTTACATCAGTTGTTTTTATGATCTATCTGTAGAAAAGTAAAGTAGCATTAAGAATCCAAGTGTTACCTCTTCATGTCATTGACAACTTGATCTTTATCATTTTTTCTTTTTTAAAAAATATTTTTTGAATAATAGTCCAGGCATACAGTAAAAGTTTTAAGCAAGTTAAATAATATATGGTTAAAATGAAGACTTTTTCCAATTCACTTGCAAAATCACACAAATCTTGTCATACTCTACAGAGATCCTTTTTTATTAACAATTATGTAGAAACACCTCATATTCAGAAAAACAGCTGAATGGTTTTCTATTGCTGTATGTACCACAATCACCTCCACCTTGTTTTTTTCCTCTTAATTTTGCTTCCACAAACAGTGATGTGGCAAATTTCTTTGACCTATGTCTTGTGTGTCCTCATGTATATCTGGACAGTAATTTTCTAAAGTGGAATTGCCAAGTAAAAAGCACTGATCATAGATAGGATGAAAAGACAAGACATAAACTGAGAAAAATATTTGCAAAATACACATCTGATAAAGGTCATGTATCCAAAATATACAAAGAACTCTTAAAATTCAACAGGACAACAAAAAACTCAGTTTAAAAATGAGCAAAAGATCTGGGGAGCTCACCAAAGAAGATACACAGATGGCAAATAAGCATATGAAAAGATGCTCAGCATCATATGTCATCAGAGAAATGCAAATTGAAACAATGAGATACCATTATGCTCCTACTAGAGTGGACAAAACCCAGAACACTAACACCACCAAATTCTAGCAAGGATGTGAAGCAACAGGAACTCTCATTCATTGCTAATAGGAATGTAAAATAGTATATTCTGGATGGTATTGATGTATCTTATAAAGCTAAACATTGTCTTGAAAGTGAAGTCGCTCAGTCGTGTTCAGCTCTTTGTACACGATCTAATAATCACACCCCTAAGTATTTATGCAAATGAGTTGAAAACTTATGTCCACACAAAACCCAGCACATAAATGTTTATAACAGTTTTATTCTTAATTACCAAAAATTGGAAGCAGCTAAGTTGTCCTTCAGTATAATGGATAAACTATGGTATGTCAATACATTGGAATATTATTCAGTGATTTTTTTTTTAAAGAGGTATCAAGCCACACAGAAACATGGAGAACTTAAATGCAACCTAAATGTATGTTGCTAAGTGAAAGGACCTAATTTGAAAAGCCTACATACTATACGATTCCAACTATAAGACAACCTGGTAAGCAAAAGTATAGAGACAGTAAAAGATCAGTGGTTGCTAGGGAGAATACAGAGAGGAGAGGAGAGGTATTGTAGGTGGAGCACAGGTGATTTTCAGAGCAGTGGAATTAATATGTGTGATACTAATGGTGGATGCATGACATTGTGCATTTGGCAAAACCATAGACCTGCACAACACAAAAAAATGATCCCTAATGTAAATTATGGGCAAACTTAAAAAATTATTTAGCTAATAATAATCTATCAGTATTGGTTCATCGAAAAAGCAAGAGAGTTCCAGAAAAACATCTATTTCTGCTTTATTGACTATGCTAAAGCCTTTGACTGTGTGGATCACAATAAACTGTGGAAAATTCTGAAAGAGATGGGAATACCAGACCACCTGACCTGCCTCTCGAGAAACCTATATGCACGTCAGGAAACAACAGTTAGAACTGGACATGGAACAACAGACTGGTTCCAAACAGGAAAAGGAGTATGGCAAGGCTGTATATTGTCACCCTGCTTATTTAACTTATATGCAGAGTACATCGTGAGAAACGCTGGGCTGGAGGAAGCACAAGCTGGAATCAAGATTGCAGGTTATCAATAACCTCAGATATGCAGATGACACCACCCTTATGGCAGAAAGTGAAGAGGAAGTAAAAAGCCTCTTGATGAAAGTGAAAGAGGAGAGTGAAAAAGTTGGCTTAAAGCTCAACATTCAGAAAACTAAGGTCATGGCATCTGGTCCCATCACTTCATGGCAAATAGATGGGGAAATAGTGGCTGACTTTATTTTTCTGGGCTCCAAGATTTCTGCAGATGGTGACTGCAGCCATGAAATTAAAAGACGCTTACTCCTTGGGAGGAAAGTTATGACAAGCCGAGACAGCATATTAAAAAGCAGAGACATTACTTTGCCAACAAAGATCCATCTAGTCAAGGCTATGGTTTTTCCAGTGGTCATGTATGGATGTGAGAGTTGGACTATAATGAAAGCTGAGCACCAAAGAATTGATGCTTTTGAACTGTGGTGTTGGAGAAGACTCTTGAGGGTCCCTTGGACTGCAAGGAGATCCAACCAGTCCATCCTAAAGGAGATCAGTCCTGGGTGTTCATTGGAAGGACTGATGTTGAAGCTGAAACTCCAATATTTTGGCCACTTGATGTGAAGAGTTGACTCATTTGAAAAGACCCTGATGCTGGGAAAGATTGAGCGTAGGAGGAGAAGGGGTCGACGGAGGGCGATATGGCTGGATGGCATCACCGACCCAATGGACATGGGTTTGGGTGGACTCCGGGAGTTGGTGGTGGACAGGGAGGCCTGGCATGCTGTGGTTCATAGGGTCATGAGGAGTCGGACACGACTGAGCGACTGAACTGAACTGAACTGATTGGTTAATCAGTTGTAACAAATATCCCACCCCAAATTAAGATGTTAATAGTAGGGGAAAATGAAGGCAGAGCTAGAGGAAGTATATGGGAACCTTGCACTTTCTGCTCAATTTTCTAGAAAACTAAAACTGCTCAAAAAGCTAAAGTCTATTAATTTTTTTTAAAAAGTATGTGCATTGAGAGATAATTCTGAGCCAGTTTGTCATATCTATTTCAACTAACAGTATTTTTGTTACACAGAATTGTTTTACATCTTCTCTGTCCTTCTGAAAAACCTCTACCTTGTATCTTTTGGGAAAAAATTCCATATTTTCTTTAATAACCTTATAGTTTCATTTTTCTTTTTTTAAAAATCTGCTTAATCTGGATTTTATTTCAGCATTGAAATTGACCCTTATTAATGACACTATCTTCTGCAAAAATGTAATAAAACGTAAGCCACAGAAAGCATTTTAGGTTAAATGGTATAACACTGATGTAAAACCTCATCTATGTTGTGATGTGTGTTGAGAAATGAAGCAGAATTCCTCAAGTGCAGTCCATGGCTCCTTAAGGACCATGAATGTGTTTTACAAGAGGGCTTGGGAATCTCCAATAGCATGTGTGAGTTTGTGTACACGCACACAGTCATATTGTGCATTTTGGATCAAGTGTTCTGTCACTTTAATAAAGTTCTCAGGAGTGTTCACAAATCCAAAATGATTTAGAAACACTAGACTTGAGAGAAACTTTTCCTCAGAATAAACTGACAAAATTTCTCAAAAGGATGTTATCAACTACCAGATGGAATATTTACCTCTTAAGAGAATGTTTCTGTGAATTGTATTACTTAGGAATCATTCATAATTAAGCTTATAGAACCATATTTAGAAAAACCAAACAAAAAACCCCACATATTTTCTTCATGACTGTGCTTTTCAGGAGGAGCCCTACTGATAAGAACCACTAATATTTGGAAATTTGTTTGCCCTGGACATAAGGAGAAAGTGCCTCTTAAGATGATTAAAATAAAAGAATAATTAATCATTGTGTACCATTCATCGTCATATATCAAGTCTAAGTGAAACCAAAAGAAAATTGCTAAGTCATTTCATATCAAATTAAACTATAATTGCTAGAACCATAATAGAAAATGGAAATACTTCTTTTGGGCATATTTATTCATTACATTTTGGTATATTTTTTTTTCCCATGGAAAGAATTTTTTAATTCTAAAAAATGAAAGCTGAGGAAGTATTTCCATTTTTTTTAGTTTCCATTTTAGAAGCTAGAGATCATTTCTTATCCATCTCAGTGTTTGTGTTTTTCCAATAAATTATTGATAAATTCATTAAGAGTATAACTTTTCTTGATATTTTGGTGTTTATCCACATGTTTTTGTTCTCTTGCTTCCAAATAGGAAATATTAATGTGTTAAGGAAGACCACCAGCTTTTAAAGCAGTACTTTGGAATTTAACATTTTAAATGAACAAGGAAATTAATATTTAGTTTGTACTCAATTTATCCTACATTATTAACATGAAAATGAATTAATTATAAAAGGATGTGATTTTTACAGATTATATATACCTGCATGTACATCAAATATGAATATAAATAGCATATAAATTCCATCAAATTGTATGTATAGAAGAGGACTCTGTATTTTGATTCTGTCATTATCATAATGGAGATATCATACTACATGTTTTGGACTGTGTTCTTTGTATCTTGATGTGTGTGTGTGTGTGTGTGTGTGTGTGTGTACTGTGGATAGAGCTTTTCTATGTAATTAGTAACTTTAACCTACTGATCACAATGGTTTGTTTTTCTTAACGTACGTTTGTGTGTTTGTTTCCTTTTTATTGCACAGGAATTTTGGAGACATCCAATAGAGAAGTTGTAATAGAGAAGCCTAGAACAAATGAGACCAGTATTACTTCAGAGCAACTGCTACCAGTAACAGAGGTAAGTGAAGAAAAATGAGTGGTGGTTTCTTATGCATATGCAGTAACATTCTCGTTTTCCTGTGACTCCATTATGAATCAGAACATCTTGATTTTTACCCTTTGCCACTAAAAAAAATTGGCTTACAAATTTTGATGAAAATTGAATTTAGTGGGAACACTGCTCTGTTGCACGGTATGTTCCATGGAAGCAGTAGGGAACTGGTGGTGAAGAGATCTTTGTTCTCATCCCAGCTCAGGGACTACCCCTTGAGAATTTGGACTGTAGACAGTTGTTGAAAAGTGACAAAGTGGTAATTAAAAAGGGAAGGAACAAGGAGAGAATAGTTTGAACTGGCCTCTTATTTTAGTGTGCTCCACGGGTCCCTGTTTTTTCTCAGATCCATCACCACTCTTCCTCTATTCCGTTCTGTATTTTAGAGAAAAACATCCTCCGGGTGTTCTTGCTTTCTGGACCTGGGAAGGTTTGGCCAATGAAAAGCACTGAGGGGAGACTGGAAGGTAGATGTTGGAGAAAATCAGGGGATTTCTTCCGCTCGCTCTGTGTTGGGGAACATGTCCAAGAGTAGCTATGGCTCCTTCTCCTCCTCCATGCTTCTCCCCACGTACAGTCCTCTCTCTGGTTTCTGGTCCACAGGGCAAGTCGGCCTCTTTCACTCCTTGTGACATTGTGGGATCTTTAGTGGCAGCATGTAGAATCTTCTAGTGGTGACGTGCAAACTTTAAGTTGCATCATGTGGCATCTAGTTCCCTTACCAGGGGTCGAACCTGGGCTCCTTGCATTGGGAGCATGGAGTCTTAGCCACTGGACCACCAGGGAAGTCCCTATACATCGTGTTTTAATATAAAATCAGAGTAGATATTAAGAAATTAGCATTAGGTAGTAGAAGAAAGGGATTCAATGGGGAGCTCCTTGGCACACAGAACAGAAAACCATATTATTTCCTCTTCTTTCTTGGATCAACTAATAAATGTTCTGCATTCTAACTGGAATGTCTATGATTTCAAACATCAGATGGGAAGAGTAGGAGTAAGCCGATGATGTCTTATGTAAATAAATAGACTTCTAGGAGAAGATTTGAGTAGTAAAAGTTTTCAGTTTTTTTTTTTTTTAAGAGCAGCTATTAATGTTCTTGCTTTTCCATATTTTGAACAGATACCTTCAAAGGTATTAAAATCACATATAAATGACTGTGGACGAAGGTAATCATTATGGCACACACACCACCCACAAAGTCACTGTGACCATGATAATTAATGGCAATTTTCCCCATAACATATTTCCTTGAGTGCATGAATAAATGATTTTAATGAATAGACATTACCTGGTGGGGGAACAAAAAAGCAGAGTTTTTTTGTCGTGGTTAATTTTTATGAAGGTAGGTTCCTTTTCATATTTCTATCATAAACGTGTCTCAAGAAAATACCTATATGGCATAGGACTACACACATGGCACTTGCAAAGTTTCACTTAGGAGAAAAGAAACTATATGAGCTGAGTAGATTAAATGGTTGATTCATTTTATGTAATAAAAAGATGAGAGGTATATCTTTAAGCAGGCCATATGACGCTAAAAGTCCAAATAGACTTTAGAAAGGATATGAGAATTACATCTTAATTATAGGCTTAATGAGGAGAGCCACTTTTTCTGATTAGGGAGTTAGGGAATCATAGAATTTTAGCTCTAGAAGATAAATCACCTTTATTTGTTCTGCATATACAAAAAGCATTAGATTAATGCTTAGTGAGAATTTTGTATACAAGAAAATTAAGCTAATGATCATAATCTCAGTAATTTTAGACTGAAAGGAACTATAGAAATCACTCAATTCAGCTCTTTTATTTTTCCACCAAAAAACTTGAAATCCAGAAAAATAAATAATTCAGTTAGAAATATCAAGCCTAGAGTCTTCTGAAGTTGGGGGTAGGTAAATTATTGCTATCAGCAAGATCACACTAAAGAAGGAAAAGTTTAGTACTAAGCATAGATTCAGCCTACTATCCATAATGTATTTACACTTGAGAGTATATTAGAGGGCTTGAGGGATATATCCATTTGTAAATATATTGCCACATGAGCCAAAGACCAAAAAAAACCCAAAAATAACACCGGCCTCCACGCCAGCCTTCCTGCTGTCCACATACAGAGCAATGCAAATTATTTTAATTCCTCATTTTCTGGAACAAAAGTAGTGATGCTTACCACTTTATGGGTGGAGAAACAAAATAAAACTCTACAGCAATAAAAATCTAGAAACATGCAGCGGTATATTTTCTCCAAGAAATTTATTTCTTATTGCTATTTTTTTGGCTTGTCTGGATTTCTGACAGTGAAAAAGAAATAAAAGATTGAATATTAAATGCTGTCTTATGTCGCAATACTTGTTAACAATAAACTATAAAAAAGACTATAAAAATCTAATTTAGACTTTATTAAATATATTGAATTTAAAGGTTGCTTTACGTGATAAATAGTAAGTAGAACTTTCAGCTCTCATAAAGATGGTTTTATTGAACTATATTTAAGAGATTAAATTTTGAAAAAAAAGTTTTTGATTAAATCCACTGATGAATTAAATTGAAATGTCAGTATATTACTGTGTATAAAGAATGCACATGTTTTGTATATTGCTTTATTCACTGGGTAATATTTTCAGGTTATAAGAATGGCTTTTACAGTTTATCAAAGAATACCTATATTCAACATGCTGAATGAAAGTAATGCTTTTATAACACTAGAAACACTTGTTGTTAAGATTAATATAACTGAATATAAATTTATATTTCAGGCTACTTTATTAGATTTTGGCTGGAGAAGTGCATTTAAAAAAGTATCTCTTCCCATGGCACATAGTATAACAACAGCCATTGAAGATTTTTCTGCAAAAATTCTCCAACAGGAACAGAATGAAAGGTTTTCAACTGTGAGCTATGCTTTGGACCTTGTAAATGTCCTGCCAGTTTGGCAAGATAGCTATGTGGTTCCTGAAGCAGACCAACCAAAGAAAATTGCAGAGGCAAGTGTTAAATGAAATCCTTTCAAATTAGATTGGCGTATGAGATTTTCCTTCATAAACCATTGCAAAGGGAACCAACAGAAAAATGATGGGATCTCTTGGGAAACCCTTGGCCCTTGACCCAGCACCATGTTTTCCTGGTATCCATGGACCACTGCTAACAAAAAAGGACTCAAACCTGGTGCCAACTTTTTGCTCCATGAATCTGAAGCAGCTAAAGAGAGGGCCTCTGTGACTTCCTGGGGACCTGGGGAACGGCCTGTTTGTGTGATACCTTTGAGTGACTGCCCCCCGCAGGAGAAATTTAGGAGGTTGAAGGAGTTGTTGTCTTTTGGTTTGGGCAACCTTTAAATCTTGATTCACATCTTAGTAAACATTCCATTTGCATCAGTCTTACATCTTTGTTTTGAGAGTCACAGAACATACTGAGAAAATAGGAAGTAGTTATGGAAATGGAGAAATAGAGTTACTCCATATTCAGTCTACAGTGGGGTCAGCAACCCATCATTGAAGTGTTTTTGAAAGAGAGTTTTCAAAAGTGACCTTAATCCTCCACTGCCACCTGAAGCTCCAGTACATTACCCAGAAACACTGTTGACCTCTCTGGAGATGAGGCAAGTGAGCCTTTTCATGCATCCATCCATCACACCTCCTTTGCTGTTAAGAAGGAGTAAATTCATAATAACTAGTGAAATGCTAAGTGCATCACTCCTAAAAGTTGATGACTCTATCAATAAGAAAATGCTACATGAGATTGTTTCTGATGCTCTTAGATTATTTAAGTTAAACTGATACAGCTTCATTTATATGTGGTGATTAATTAAAAAAAACACTTTTATGACAGTTTAGCAAAAAAAAAAAAAAACCCGGGAGTGAGTCAAAAATAATGTAATCATGGATACATACTTTCTGAATTCAATTAACTACAAATAAAAGTATTGTCATGGAAAGTTATTTCATGAGTTTTTCATAATGTCTCTCTGGCAAGCATAAGGTTTGAAGTTTATATATAGAGAAGTATCATTTTTGTATTTCTTTATTTGACATAAAACATTTAACTTTCTACTACTGAGACATCGATTATTATAAAGTTGTGTCATTATATTTATGTTTGATGCCAAACTCATTATTTTGGAATTTAGTCTCCCTGTACATAAATTACATGGCACTGTCAGAATACAAATAACTCAGTGCTACATTTATTTCTCCCTAGTTTTGTTCTGACATCATGGAAAAACTTGACATAATGCTTCCACTGGCTCTGGCATGCAGAGATGATTCTTTTCAGGAAATTAGAGCAAACTTTGTGGAGGCCTGTTGTAAAGTGGCAACAGCTGTCCTGGCCAGACTGCAGGAGGGAAGCAAGGAGTTTCCCTCCAAAGCACCCCTGAAAAACCTGCACGCCCTGCTCTCCACGGCTGTGTATGTCTTCCAGCGTTTTATGCAGTATGATCATGTGATGAAAGAAAATGCTAAGAAGTGAGTGTCATTTACACTAAGTTGATGGCCATACTTGCAGTATCATCTATCTTTGGGTATCACAGAAGTGGAATCTTGAAAATGGTATTTGAGAAGGAGAAAATAATAATAAACATGGGGAATTATTTTCATTTATCTTGCCTAGGAAATGTCAAAAAGGTAGAGCATGGGTTGTATTAAACCAGATACACAGATAGCAAGAAAGATAGGTATTCCCTCTGAAGGCCCACTGGGATGACCTTTGCATTTCCCAGATGCTCTAGTCTGGAGGAACTATTCTCAGCATGCTGTTCTGATGTGACCAAGCAAAGCCTTTCCATTCCACAAGGCCCGTTGTACAGATTACACTGGAAGGGAAAAATAAACTTCTCCCCTGTCACACAAAACAATATTTGTGGAAAATGCCCTTCTCTTTGGTTCCTAGACCAACTAGACATTAGGAGCTGGCCTAGAGAAGAGATGCATTTCTGACTATTCTTGTGACCAATGTAAACATATCTTAGAATGCCCGTTTCATAGACGCTATTCTTCATGTGTGAAAAGGAAGCATTGGCAGTCTCAATTCTCATGTATTTGTAGTCCAAAAAGACCAAATGTTTTCTGGCTAGAGAACAGAAATGACTAGATGTATAATCACGTCGTCTATCTGGCTTCTCTTGTACTCTCTAGAAGACGGCATGGCCCTTTGCAAAGGGAATGTGTAGACTGGACACTCCAGTGTGAGCCCAAGAATCTAGTCTGTATTCCTTATTCAGCCTTTGCAGTCCCTTTTTAGTAACGAGAGGAAGCATAAGACAGTGTACTAAAAATAGCTAGAGATAAAAGTAAATTTGGCTTGATGTAGGATATAACTATGATATTTCTTTAATTCCCTTAAGTAGTCAGATGTTGTGATTCATACTCGAATTTATAAACAAAACGTGCCAGCAATCCCTTTATTTCTGTAGAATATTGTAAAACAGTTTATGAGATAATTGACAGCTACAAAATTACAATTTTTAAAATAAAAAGACTGTTTGTGGGACGTGTGATAGCTTTATAAAAGTTGGTTCTGACAAATGCATGTTGTTCTCTGTAATAACGATAACCTAATGCCTAAATAATGCACTGATCTCTAATAATAGGCTTACAAAGAATACTTTGATTTTTGAATGATGTATTGACAATGCAGTTTGTCTCAAGTTGAAGCGCATATTTGTGGAACAGCAGATGTACGTTTTCAAAGGACTTGCAAAACAAAGACCAGCTTTTTTTCTTTTTTTTCTTTTTGGAAAGTGACTGTGGATGCAGACTTCAGCATTGGGAGGAAATGAATGATTGATATCTAATAATCAAAACCATTTGTAGTACTGGAGATTGTTACCTCCTACTGCACAGGCCTTAAATCTCTGTCTCTTTGATCATTCCCTCTGCACAGACCCATATTCCTGGTGCCTATCCAACGATACCAGGAATTCATCAACAGTCTGCAGTTTCAGGTTACGGACTACTGCGTCAGAGTTTGTGCTACAAGCATTTTACAGGACGCTGAGAGCCACCATTGGGATGACTACAAAGCTTTTTATGAGGTGTGAAGTTACGTTTACTATCCCTCCTTTTTACACAAATATGTTTTACTGCCTACCTGCTTTCTGGCTAATTAGAAACATGAGCTTGGCATTACTAACACACGAAGGCTGTGAGGATAATATTTTTTAAATATTGAATTTATACTTGGAAAAACACTGTTCTTAAAAACCTGAAATAATTAGAACGCTCCTTCTGCTTAAAAGTAAAAATCACTTAATTTGAGCTGCAGTGTTTCCGTGCTATATAGTAGTTGGAATGTAATGGGATACGAGTAAAATTCAAGGAGAAAACAATGCCACAATATAATACTACAACCTTGTATTGTTTTCAAAGGGACCAGTAAGAGGTATCCTTGCACTTTTTTCTTGTTATATATTTGCATCTGTGTGTGATAAAGATTTTTTGTTAAACAGCTTTATTCTTTTTATACTTGTTTTCCCATCTTATTGTGTGTTCTTATGAGTGTGCTTTAAGACCAATCTGATCATTTATAGCTTACCTATTTTCATTTAACCCATGTTTTGAAATCCCAAATTTCTACTGAATTAAAGCCTAATGATTCCTAGTGCCACCAAAACCTGGATCAATTAAAATTATTCATCATCAGGCTTCATTAGTTCCCCTTCCTCTGAATCCCATTGATTACACATAAACCACAGTATTTGAAATCCCTTGAAGCGGATTTCAGAGCAGGGTGAAACATTTATAATATCTTAATCAAGATAATCAACATTTTCAAAATGTCATCAGTCAAGCCCACCTTCCGTAGTTTTTCCAACGAATGCCTTCCTCCAGATTGAAGCTTGAGATTTTGTTTCTTGATTGTCCTGCTAACTGTAGAGTATTGAGAAAAACAGAGTGGAGTTTTATTCAGTGAACTCACTCCTGTCGCCTTGCTGACACCATGGCTCCATTTATGCCTGGGTTATTATCGTAATAAATGTTGTCACAACAGAGACGAGCAGCTTAGAAGCTTTTTAAAAGGGCTTTCCATGTTTTCTAAGACCATTTCATCTCTCCTTTAGAGGCCCTTCCCAGATACCTTTTCTCTCTGCAAAAGCATCTATATAGGGTGTTCCAAACCTGACGCGCTTCAAACAGCAGCGAGCAGAATGAAAACGAGAAAGTGGTATGGTGCACCTGGTAGCCTGAGATAAGAATAAAAGTATTGGTCTCCCCTCTCCTGGCCGTGTCCCAGCTCCCTTATTTGCCTTGAGGTAAACAGAGAGGTTGAAAATGAATCCATCTCATGTTTCAAACTATTTCAACCTGTCAGTGCGCTGATGAGCAATTTTATATGATGTTTCCATTGAAGAACAGGTATCCCCTCACTATCCGTCCAACACAGGGATATTATGTTTCCTTTCATGCAAATTGGGAGCTGGAAGAGTCCTATGGTATAAATAATAAGTAGATGCATTGAGAACCTGTTATTGAAGTTACCAAGTATTTAAAAGAAGAAAAAAAAAACACAACAAATTACCACATAACATTCAGCTCTTAGATCTTATGACAAGGCTTTAGCTTCCAAGACAGAAATAACGAGATAGCTAGCCTGTGATTACATGGTACTGTAGCTTCCATATACTTACATGGTCAGTAGTTACAATTTAATTGCAGAGTTAGCGGTGGTTATTTATGCTCAGAAAAAAAATAAATAAAATAAAGTGATACGCTTTTCTGTTTACCAGAAATAAGAACCTTCTAAAACCAACACAGATTTTAGGCAATTTTGATAACTGGAGTACCCGACACGGTTTTATCCTGTTTACTACACCCCTGTCTCTGTCTCGCCCCATTATTCCAGCTGATTTGTGAAACAGGACTGGTAGGAATGTTTGAAGGGGTGAGGCGATGAAATCTGCCCGACTGGAGGTGGAGGGTGAGATAGAGATCTCAGGGGATTCTATCACCATGTGCAGAGTGTAGTAAAGAAATAGAGAATTTATAAGATATGGAGCAATATTTGCTCATGTATTGTGATAACAAGTGAGCCCTAGATAGATCATTTCCATTTTCTGAACTGTCAGGTTGAGAGAGCCAACGAGTTCAGTATCTCTCTGATGAGGTGCTGGTCAGATGGCACAGTGGGTGTTCAAATTACATGTTTAAAATCAAGCTTTTAGTATACTTGACATCTGTTCAATTTTAGCAACTTGTGTTTTCTAATAGTCAGAGAATAAAGAATTGTCTGTTCAAAGATAATATTGAGTGGCTTATATAATAAAGCCCAGCTGCTTGTTTCCTGATATATAATCTAAATAAAAGTTCACATCTGTTTGTATTATAGCGGGTCTACAAAAATAACAGATGTTTACTAGCAGAATACTTTTGAAATGACAACAAATAGGGAAACAGGTCAGAAAAATAAATGAATCACATTTAATTTAATGAAAGCCCTTGTATACATAGAAACTATACACATTTTGAAGAAAATTGTGAGATAGATGACCAGTTTGGAATATTTTTAAGTGAACATGAAGTTTATATTTTTAAAAGTCTTAAAAGTAAGTATCTTTCACTTTTAGGGGAAGAAATAGGTATGCCTAAAGTTATTTTTATTTTCTCATTTATTGCTCAAAGGTGGCTATTAAGGAGAAATAATATGAGAAATCATGTTGGCCATGTTATCATGGGCACCCACTCACCGACATGGAGAAAGTATAAATCATTCAGACTAGCCATGATATCAGCTGGGTTGGTTTTGCTTTACTTAACATACAACACAGAAAGTAATAAAGAAAATAAAGTATTAAAATTCCTTTCTTAGCTGAGGAAATTTTGTAAAGTATTCTTTATCACAGAACACACAACAAAGACAATATAAGAAACCATGATTTGCAACTTCTGCATTGATTTTTTTTAAACAGTTTTGATGTACATCTAGTCAGAAAATCAGAAGTGGTCGAAGTCCCCACCAGTTTGAACTTGACTCTTCAACACTTTGATATCCAAGTTTTCCACCCAACAAGAACAATTCTACTCATAAACTCCATTTGAAGGTCAATAGATAATAACTATAGATTATTATTATTATAGTGACTACAAAAGACTTTAGTAATCAAAGAAGTTACCAGAAGAATAATATGTAAAGAATATATACATAAGAAACTATCAAATTTAGGTATAGGAGAACATAAGTTCAGTTCAGTTCAGTCACTCAGTCTCACTCTTTGCAACCCCATGGACTGCAGCATGCCGGGCCTCCCTGTCCATCACCAACTCCTGGAGTTTACTCAAACTCATGTCCATCGGGTCACCCAACCATCTCATCCTCTGTCGTCCCCTTCTCCTCCTGCCTTCAGTCTTTCCCAGCATCAAGGTCTTTTCCAGTCAGTCAGTTCTTCACATCAGGTAGCCAAAGTATTGGAGTTTCAGCTTCAACATCAGTCCTTCCAATGATATTCAGGACTGATTTCCTTTAGGATGGACTGGTTGAATCTCCTTGCAGTCCAAGGGACTCTCAAGAGTCTTCTCCAATACCACAGTTCAAAAGCAACAATTCTTCCGTGCTCAGCTTTCTTTATAATCCAACCCTCATATCCATACATGACCACAGGAAAAATCATAGCTTTGACTAGACAGATCTTTGTTGGTAAAGTAATGTCTCTGCTTTTTAATATGCTATCTAGGTTGGTCATAACTTTTCTTCCAAGGAGCAAGTGTCTTTTAATTTCATGGCTGTAGTCACCATCTGCATTGATTTTGGAGCCCCAAGAAATCAAGTCAGCCATTGTTTCCACTGTTTCCCCATCTATTTGCCATGAAGTGATGGGACCAGATGCCGTGATCTTAGTTTTCTGAGAACTAAGGAGAACATTGGAATTGTTTAAAATGATTTTTGTTTGAGAAATATAAGGAGTGTTCGAAATAGAAATTTTAAGTCAGAGGATTACTTAAGAGATAAAATAAGTTTTTCTCATTTAACTTTTGATATAGTAACGTAATCAGGATAGTTTTAGAAGAACACATTCTTCAAACTTCAAATAATGTATTTCAAGTAATCTTTTAATCTGGTCTGAAGAAAATGAGCAAACTCCTAGCACACCTCCCTGAGAGCCTGTTAACTAATTATTGGTTGTAATTCACTTGAGGTGACCTTCTCATTTCTGCCTGTTTCCCCTTAGCTTTGGCTGCTGTTGGGTCTCACTCTGTGATGAGGGAAAATTTGACACAGAAAAGAGGTCTGTCAAGAGGTAGAAAGGAATGAGAACCTGGCCCTTTGGAAGTATAAAGTACTGTAAAAAATACTAAGAAATGATGATACCATCTGCCTGGGCTTTACGAAATCCTGCAAAATCAGACGATTTTAGGATGTGTTTCTAGTACTGTTGTTGAAACTCCATGAAATTTCATGAGTACTTCATGATGAAGTAGCCTAATATAATCATCTTTGGTGACTCAGACGCATGTTGATAAGTACACACTCTGCAAGTTTATGTTTGCTCCTGTCATTTCATTGTAATGTGAAATCTAAACCATTTTTAAGATGATGTCAATGATGTTAATAAGCCCAGAAGAATATACATGTTTGATTTGAATGATTACTCTTTAATTTTAGAAGAATCAGCCCACTATCTTAGACTATGCAAGACTTTGTTTAGCAGCTACAAAGATGATCATTTTAAAGTAAATTTTAAACTCCAGACCACGAGTAGGTAAATCAAGGCTACCCTAGGTTAAATGCTTGTGGTCTGGATTTGCACTAGAATATCTGGTCTCGTAATTGAAATAAAACATATGTTCCTTTGTCAATAAGAATGTTTTACATCTTGTCAAAAATCTTTCTTGGTCATCGAGTGCGTCAAACTCTCCAGCTATTTCCTTTCAGCCTGAACTAATTAAGTTCATAGGAAGCAAACTGACATTTGGTAAGATGCGATCCTCTTGTTTAATGTATGGTGGTTTTGCCAGGGGGAAAGATGCTCCTTCTCGCTCCAGATGTGGCATTATTTCTTCTGGGCGCTTCATCACGATCTCTGGACCATCCTGCCCCCTAAATTAGCCCAGGAGATACTAGCAGAAGTGCTGGAGAAGTCTTTGGGTCTCCTGGCCTCCAGATATGCCCAGGCCCATCCCAGTTATAAGAGAACCCTACAGATAAGGTAATTGAAGTTGTGAAAACCATTACTTTTCAAGAAAATGTTTGTCAGGTGTATAAAGTAGAATGTGCTTCTGAATCTCATGATGTAACTCCTTGTATATTTAATGTTTCTAACATCTGAAAGGAAATCATATTCAATTCTCCTGAGATACTTAAGTGCAAATGTGGAACTTGAATCAAAATAACTTTGTTCTTTTTTCTCCTTAAAATTGTATGTAAAACCCACTTTTTTTCAAAAAAGTGAGTCAAGTTGTATTACAATCTAGGACATAGATATCCAAAGGTTAATAAATAAGATAAAGAGAGAAAATTAAAATGGAGAGTAAAGCTGCGGTGCTGTGATGAAGTAATTTGACTTTGAAATTCCAGGCAACCAAGGAATTTTACTTTCGGGTGTTTTTTTTTTAATTTAATGCCTTTAAATATTGTAGTTCATCTTCATTAAGGAAACTCTTTTGTCTAATCATTTTTCTCTTAATATATTCTAATTACTTCTTTCCTCTTTTCCTTTTCTTTTTATTATGTATTACTAAAAAATAGTTCAAAATGTGAAATCACAGAAAATGAGGAGCAGCAGTCATGAAAATTATAGGCCAATTCTAAAGGAAATCAGTCCTAAAGGAAACCAATCCTAAAGGAGATCAGTCCTGAATATTCATTGGAAGGACTGATGCTGAAGCTGAAACTCCAATACTCGGGCCACCTGATGCGAAGAACTGACTCATTGGAAAAGACCCTGATGCTGGGAAAGACTGAAGGCAGGAGGAGAAGGGGATGGCGGAGGATGAGATGGTTGGATGGCATCATTGACTCATGGACATGAGTTTGAGCCAGCTCCAGGAGTTAGTGATGGACAGAGAGGCCTGTAGTCCATGCTATGCTGTAGTCCATGGGGTTGCAAAGAGTCAGACACAACCGACCGACTGAACTGAACTGAACAGGCCAATTCTATGGGTTGTCTAGGCAATGAATATTACAAAAATGTGGGTACATGCCAACAATGGTCTATACAAAGTGAAGCCTTTTGTTTTTATAAACATTCTGACTAATGTAATTGAGACCTGCCTTTTAGGTATAAAAATTATTTTTTCAGATATGTTGCTGCTGCTGCTAAGTCGCTTCAGTCGTGTCCGACTCTGTGCGACCCCATAGACGGCAGCCCACCAGGCTCCGCTGTCCCTGGGATTCTCCAGGCAAGAACACTGGAGTGGGTTGCCATTTCCTTCTCCAATGCGTGAAAGTGAAAAGTGACAGGGAAGTCGCTCAGTCGCGACCCCATGGACTGCAGCCCACCAGGCTCAGATATGCTAGGCAGAGCCTAAAGGCATCAGAGGCTTTATTATTTTTTTCAGTAGGAATTATTTTCTGATCAAGCATGCTGCATGTGAGGGCATTTAGGTCTTGCTACAGTGTTTCATAAATATGGTATTTTTGAACAAGCTGTTTTGAATTACTGACCAAGCATTAAAAAAAAAAAAAAAACATTGAATTCTGAAGAAGAGATGGAAAATTCCTTTTGAAAGCAAAGGATACTTTCATTCTTTTCCTTATGTAGCTTACATCACTTTTGACTGTGAGGTGGCAAGTCATTATGAGATACTTATGAAATCAGATTTACTATTAGCTCATGAAATAGGTAGTATATTTAATTAATTAACTGTACTATAGAGACTTTTTGCTTCTATTTTCTGGGTACGTAAAAACGTCTTGCAAAGCTAGAGTTATCTTTCCTAGTTTTTTTAAGTTACATATTTTTATTTGAATGATTAATTCTAAAATATCCATTTTGTAGAAATCAGATTTCACAGGCATGTGTTTGTTTGTGTCTGTGTGCATATATATCTATATTTATATCTATATCTATATATATCTTGGATTTGCAATTCTTTAATTAGCAATTAGAGTGAGTAGATGCAAACTACAATTAAACCTTCCTAAGGACGATTCTGGATGCTCTTAGAATTCTAGCTTCCAACTGTCATATAACAAAAACTGTGCTCTATATATATATCTCAGTCACTCAGTCGTGTCCGACTCTTTGCGACCCCATGGACTGCAGCACACCAGGCTTCCCTGTCCATCACCGTCTCCCAGAGGTTGCTCAAGCTCATGTTCATTGAGTTGGTGATGCCATCCAACCATCTCATCCTCTGTCATCCCCTTCTCCTGCCCAATCTTTGCCAGCATCAGGGTTTTTTCCTAGTGATTCAGCTCTTCACATCAAGTGGCCAAAGTATCAGAGATTAAGCTTCAGTATCAGTTCTTCCAATGAATATTCAAGGTTGATTTCCTTTAGGATTGACTGGTTTGAATATATATATATGCAAGGAAAATATTTATTTGATATTAATATTTTAATTTATATTAATTGTTTGCTATTAATATAAATTAATATTTGCATATACTTGTAAGGAGAACAAGTATTAAATTTGTGGCAAATATTTGTGACAAATTTATTTAATATTGCAAAGTTCTGAAACTAAGCTTTTTCATTTGTGCCTCTGGTGCCTTTTTTTTTTTCACCTCCCACATGCTGGGAGAACATATTGCTCAATCTTGTACCTTTCTTTTGATACCTTGTACTTGGATGCGAAGATTGTTCTGCTATCAAATTTTTACCTATCCCATGTATGTGGATAATAGAGAACTTTCTTTTAACCTGACTTTTCTTTTGCTGAATTTAATTTCAAAGAAACGCTCTTGAGATTCTTGAAGAGGATCTTAATAATGCAAAACAGACTGTTTTTCCTTTTTTAAAAAAAGCACTTCTGCAACACTTCACTGCTATGGACGTCATCATCTCTAAAGATAATGAATGCTGTCGTGCTCAGTCGTGTCTGACTCTTTGCAACCCTTTGGACTGTAGCTCATTAGACTTCTCCGTCTGTGGGATTTTCCAAACCAGAATACTAGAGTGGGTTGCCATTTCCTCCTCCAGGGGATCTTCCTGACCCAGGGATCGAACTTGCATCTCCTGTCTCCTGCATTGAAGGCAGTTTCTTTCTGCTGAGCCATCAGGGAAGCCCAATGCATGGTATTATGGGTCAGCTAACACTTGGAAACTCAAAATCTATCTTTGATGCTTTGTCTGTTTTTGATCTCTGAATCTCTGATATCTAAGCAAATATTTCTATTCTTACATATGTTTAATATAATAGATATAAATGATAGTGTGCATACCCAGCCGAGAAAACAATTTTAACATGATTTTCTTTTTCTTTCCAACAGATTTGATGTCACAACAATTTTAATTTGCACTGAGAACATGTTATGGTCAGTTTGCACATCTGTACAGAAGCTTTTGAATCCTCATGCATATGTAGATGATAAAATTTTTAAAATTCATACCCACTGTAATAATCTCTTCACAACATTAGTTATTTTGACTTCACCATTAACAGAATTACACCAGTAAGTATCAAATGTATTTTCTTTTTAGCTACTATGATATGGAAAATAATGTAATTTTATGCAGCTTACTGAATTGTGTGAAGTAGCAAGTAGAAATTTATTGAAGTGCAGTTGTGATATTGTGAATTGAACCATTTTACAAAACTAACTCTAACCAACAGGGATTTCTTCATTCTAGAAGTTATTTGATCCTAATAATGTGATATTTCTCTATTGATTGATCCTGTTCAGTTGATAAGGCTCTAATACAAGCAGGAATGTTTTGAGCATCATTATTTGAGTTGTTTAAATTCTCAAATTTTATTCATGGATTGATTTGTCTGTGAAAAAATAAATCATATCCCAATGGCTTTATGCTCCTCTAAAAATATCTGTTAATTTGATATAAATGATTTTCTCTAATAAAAAAGATTTTTTAAATGATTATAAAATGCTCTCTAGTCTGGAAGAGACATAATGTTTCCATTTACTCTGCCATAGGTTTGCATTTTTAGTGTTGGACTTAGTGACTGGGCTAGTAATGGAAAGTGGAAATAGGAGTAAGTAATGATTTTTTAAATGTTGAAATATTTACTTAGCTAAACAAATAAGATTCAGGAAAATAAAAAAAAAATGAACTGCTTTTCTGGTTAATTTCATTCAAATTTGTAATATGATAAAAGAAGTTAGAGTAAATCTTATAATGAAACATTAATATACTTTCATTTAAACCCTCCTCCAAAGTAGTCAGTTTATCTTAAAAGATTAAATATTGCATATTCTTAGTTTCTTGGATAGTAAAAATTATACAGACTCGTATTTCTTAAGATAAATTTGACAAAGTATTTGTTTCTG